>NC_056734.1:534215702-534498962 GCF_019279795.1 Protopterus annectens
AACCATGGAGGAGGATAGGGCACTACTAGAGCTTTCAGCTCAGAGGTTGAAATAACAGAAATCAAAATGCTGATGAACAAGAAGACATAAGAAATGATGAAAGCATCCAGAATGAAAACTCTGAGACACGACCTGAAATAACTGTGGGATCCGGTGCTAACAAGAGATAAGCAGTATTGTATGTCTGTGCGCCACCAGCACTAACTGGTCATTACTTTTCTCATTGTTTGACCTGGCTGAGATCCTTTCAGGATTGGAGTCAGTGCAGCTCCCTGCTTCTGATTATATAGTTTGCCAAGGCGGTGTTGGAAATGGCTGACTACACAGTGATGTCTCTCCCAGTTCCAATGCCAGTGTTACTAACAACCATGCCAATGACCCCAAAACCAAACATGCAAAGGTGAAGTGGCTCAATATCTACTACACTCACCTTTCATGCCCGGCAGGTAAAAAAGCTGTGGGTTTTTTCCCCACATTAGGTGCTCAGTTTATTTTAAAGGACTGAAACTGTAGTACAACATAAGAATGAATGCTGCTCTCCTGAGATGCCACCCTACATGAGCTGGTGGTAGCACAGCTGGATCTAAAAAATCCTATAGCATGTAACTGAAAATACAGGGTTGTTTTATTGTTTGACTTGTGCACACAATCTATTTACATGCATGTGTATAGAAATTTACATTTTTACTTTCCTCATATAGGCACATATACCTTCTTCTGATGCATAAAATACAGTGCTCCTGATATTTTATATGTTCTTTGTGTTTGTTTTTCTACAGCTGTTCATCAGAAGGACAAGATGCTAAGGTAGAGACCCCTTAACTCTACCTATTACACTTCCAATAGTAAGAAGTAGTAGTCTTTTTCTTCTTCCAGGCAGAGAGAAAATCGTAAGGGTATTGACAAGCCTTCTTTGATCAGAAGTCAGAGAACCAGGCCAGTAATGTCTCATTTCCCAATATAGAACTAGTATGACCCTTTCCTTTGACATTTCTAAAAATGTATAGTGCCTGGTACCCATTCAGGAATGTTGACGTGGTGAAGAAGCATATTTCTAGGAGCCAGTAGAGGCTGACTATCTCACTTTATGTGTTATATCCTTTCTTTATGGACATGTCATGTCTTCATTTCATGTTCATTGCAATTCAGAGTTTTCTAAAGATTTTTATGCCTTTTGACTATTACATGATTTGTACAGATGCTTGTGTTAAAATGTATTTTCAAGTTGCTTGTGTTAAAAATGCATCAACAGTGGGTTCTGCTGGACAGAAAAGAGATATACTGTACATATATGTCAGACAGTATTATTATAAGTGATTAAGTGTATATCTTTTAACAGAGAATTCTGGAATGGAAGAGGTTAATCTCAGTCCAGCTAATTTTGAAAACTAGGTAGAAAATTAAATGGGTTGGTTTAGGATATAAATATTTTAGCTTACAGGTCTGATTGCAGCCAGAGACAAAAATCTCTGGGCAAACCAGGACTAGGAATCTTACTGTATTGCCTTTCGTGGGTGAACTAATTGCTACCCTGGAAGGGTGGAAGTTTCTGAAATTGTTTTACAGCTTTTAGCTGCTGCAACAGATTTTAGCAAAGCTCTGGGTGTGTACTGTATCAGAGTCAGGTGGCCAGATGTGATGTCATTCTATAACCAGCACTGAAATGATTTTTTAGATCTTAATGAGAGATATGATGGAACTCTTGCAGCAGCCCTTTGTTTTTCAGAACCTGACAGGAAAGATCTCACATATCTCACACAACCACACACCTTATCTTGCCTAGCTGTAGTAAGCAACTCAGCAGTCATCATAAGTAACTTAAATACGGAACAGTAATTCTTTAGTCAGTCAGAAAAATATAGTCAGATTAGTTAAGTATTGTTTTTCTGCATCTGTGTGAATTTATCCAATTGGGTTATTTTGTACATCTCATGTGATTGAAACTCTGTTTTTTATTGTAACTAGATGTTCAATATTCTCATAGTTTCTGTTATTATTTCTTATTAAATATTTCTATACCTTTTTATGTGGCTGGTCTTTTATAGAATACTTTTAACATCTTAAGAGTACTTATGCTTATTTCAGTGACACTGTGGCCACTCCTGAAAGCCTTGCTGCATTGGTCAAACTCTACCATTTGTATTAGTATTAATTTTACTCAGTATAATTGCGTACCCTTGTAAGATCCTTAGAGTAGCTGACTTGTGGCATCATAATTACCTTATCGTCTGGACAGAGGGAGCACAGCTGGTAAACCTGTGCCAGCCTTTCCTAGGTGTGTGTGTGTGTGTGTGTGTGTGTGTGTGTGTGTGTGTGTGTGTGTGTGTGTGTGTGTGTGTGTGTGTGTGTGGTTGTGTGTGTGTGAAAATCAGATATCCAAGTTTGTATGTCAGCTACTTGAAACTGGGACACAGAGCTCCAAAGTGGTTAGTGTGGAGTCTTCTTTGGGGCCTGGAGAGTGAGAGAGGGAGAGTCCAGCCCCAGGCCTGGAGTGTGCTCCCTGTGTGCTCTTAAGGGAAATTGTGCTTGGTGCAAAGAGCTGCATCTAAAAATACTGTATGTATCTATTTTTGTTCCTAGTGGCCATCCCTCACTGGTGTCAGTGGTGAGGATTTAGGCTCCTTGATTATTGACCCAGAGTAGGGACTATCGCATATTGGTGGTAGCTAGGTGGGATATTAATTGAACTTCAGCAGCCTGTGAGCAGTTGTCATTGAAAGTGTGTGTGTGCTCTCAGCAGCCACAAGGTAAACATACAGAATTCTATTTTTACAACAGTTTTAGTTGTTTTTGTTAGTTTAGTTTAGTCAGAGAAGCAGACAAAGATGTCAGCAGAGGATTATGGCAAGTTGACAAAGAACCAGTTGGCCAAGTTGTGCGAAGCAAAAGGACTGCTGCATGCCAACCTGACTAAAGAGGAAATTATTTCAGCCTTAATCACAGCTGCAGCATTGGACCAGCAACCAGGAAGATAAGTCTGTTGATAGGGATGTGCAGCCTTCAGAAACAGGACAGTTCACCTTTTCCTCAGAGGACTTCAAAACCCATCTGGAGTTAGAGAGACTTGAACTGGAAATCAAATGTTTGGAAATAGAATTGGCAGAGAGACTGCTGCATTTGGAGGTCAAAGAGATGAGTGACTGCTGTATTTGGAGGCTGAAGAAAAGGAGAAACAGCACCAACATGGGAGGGAGATGCTGACTCTTGATCATGGTAATGGATGTAATGGGTAAGGGAATAAGCAAACGCCAGAAGAAATAAAGGTTAGTAAATTTCTTCCACAGTTTACAGAGGGTGATAATGTTGGCCTAGAGCTCTGGGTATGGTTCCTGGCCCCCTTACTCCTTGGTAAGCTGTAACTCCTGCTTCTAAATTGTCTGATACTGATTGTTTAAATTATGATAAATTTAAACAATGTTTATTAGAATGTTTTAAGTTAACACCTAAAGCTTACAGAAAAAAAAAAATCCTTGAGCATAGATGCAAGGCAGATGAAAGTGTGGGTATTATATTGCTGAGTTAAGCACTTATTTTCAGAATACATTCATTTGATCAAGCTAACATTGCCCGATCGGGTATAACACCGAGTGTTATCATAAAATTTTTTACAGCTGAACGGTCGGAATGTCATACAAAACACTGAATGTGGCATTTCCAACTGCTCTACCACATAAACAAGTGCCACCACGGGTCAAAAAGGAGGGGATATTTTGTAATTTGCAACAATTGTGATCGCTTTTTTGAGGTTTTGCCACATTGCTTTTGACCATATTCTGATCGACCATCCACCGGCCGATCAAATGCATGTATACCTTTTTTTCATAGGTGGGTAAGTGGGTGTCAGGTCACCACTTTTGAAAGGCTGGCAGACATTTTGGTGAGGGAACAAGCCCTTAGCACTTTGCCTGAGGACATGAGAATCTGGTGGGTAGACTGGGAATGTAACTCTGGAGATGAGATGGAGAGAAAAGGGGATCTATACTTAGCAAGCAGGGCACCAGTGCACAAGAAAGGGATACCCAGTGCTGCACATGGATAAAAGGGAACCCATGGTTGGCAATCTAAACCAAAAACAACAGAGTCTAGCAGTAACAGGAGCAGCCACTAGTTCAGGTAATCAGCCAGGATCATGGGTTAGATGTTTTAAATATAACCAGAGGGGCCAAATGTCCACTGAAACAAGGCGGAGAACAAAAGGTGAGGGAGCCAGCACATGGGAATAACAACATGCCAGTGGTAAGTTGTCTATAGAAAACAGGGGTACCAAACTATCACCAGAGTTTGTATCCTATCTTAGTGGATGGAAGCCAGGCCACTGCTAAGAGAGACACAGTCTTTGACATAACCATTGTGAGGTCTGCAGTGGTTAAAGAGGAGCAGTACTTGCTTGGGCATTCCATTCAAGTCAGAGCTTTAGGATGGACCCCATTCCAAATACCTTTGGCCTGGGATCACCTTGACTGGGAGGGTGAAAAAGGAAGCAAGCAGGTAGGTGTGTTTGAGGATATCCTTGCAGATGTATTTATAGGGGATTTTTTTGATAATGCAGTACCTTGTGTGCATGTTCATGCAGTCAGGCTTGGAGACAGGCATGTAGGTCTAGTAGCCTGGGGGAGACACAGACAAACCCCACACTTGAAGCTGGGGCTCGTAACATGGCTATTTCATGGAGGGAGCTACCCTGTAGCAGTGAGCCTGAAAGTGAGCCACAGCTGCTGATAGGTACTGATATTCACATGGACAGGGTGACTGCAAGGACAGAGGTGAGTGGTAGTACCCAGGCTGCAGTGAGGCACCGCTGTCAAAACATACCAGGTTTCCTGTGCAAAGGGAGTTGGGAAGGGTCACAATGGTAGAGTTGAGACAGGCTCAGCTTTCGGACCCTACCTTAAGAGGCTTGAGGGAGGTAGCTAAGGAGGCACCTGAGTCTCAAAGAGAAGGTAGTCTGTACACTGGAACAAAGGGTTACTGTACTGAAACTATTTCCAACATAGCAAATCAAAACCAAGAAAATCTAAAAGTATTACTGCTCAGTGCTAGGAGTCTAAACAAAAAATCTCCACGCCCATCCCAAGAAGCTCTCTTCACACTAGAGAATGCTGATGTCTGTGAAGTCACTGAGACATGGCTTAAAGCCATGGAGAGCACACCAACACTGCAAGGTTATAATGCCCTCCACACATTTAGATCAGCTACTTCACAGGCAGGTACTAAAGGTGGAGGTGTCTCTATTTACATCAAAAATAAATATACTTCAAGGCTAGTCAAACAGGACTATGCACTTGAGCTGCTCCATGTTCAGTCACCATAGGCAAAATCCAATACCACTTCCTTGCAAGCTATAGGTCCCCCTCTATGACCCAGGAAACTCATGCCATGTATTTAAACTTATAAGAAACACTAACTATCCACCCAATACCATATTCATGGGTGACTTTAATTACCCCACTATTAACTATGAATCCTATATGACACCAAACGTACAGGCACAGAAATTCCTGGATTTTTTAAACACAAACTCCCTGGACAAGATAGTCGATACACCAACCAGGGGTGGATCCACACTGGATCTGGTCCACTAATATGGCAGAGTGTTGCACACCCCCTACTGTAATCTCTTCCCTGGTAAGGTCAGACCACAAAATGGTCTCCTTTGAAGTAAAAATAAAACCTGGACCCCCAGCTAAACCTAGAATATTCAGGAACTACTCTAAGGCTAACCTCCTGCTATTAAGTGCTAACCTGGAAAAATTTCAAGCCCCCATAAAGCCTGGGAACACTGCTACGTATACAAAACTGTTCACAGAAACCCTGTACAAGCACATTGACAGCTGCATAGAGGCAGCTGTACCCACCAGGAAGAAGTACTGAACTAACTCAAAAAACAAGCCACCCTGGTGGAATCACAAAACCAGTATATTGTATAACAAAAGGAAGCAAATAATGGCAAAAAATAGGAGGTGCAGCACCGAGCAGGATAAAAACACTCTCATTAAACTAAACAAACAACTCAGAGGACAAATAAAATCTACCAAACCAAATTTGAGGTAAGTTTGGCCTCCCAGCCCAAGGACAACCACAAAGCATTCTTTAGCTATGACCACAACCTCAAAAGCAATACACAATTTTGTGCAAAGCTCATTGTAAATGGAGCCACCTATACAGAGCCAGAAGATATAGCAAACCTCCTGGATGATAAATTAAATCCCCCTTAACCTTCCCGCAGGAAATACCATTAAATATAACTCCCCCTACTATCACTAGGGAACAGGTCCTTAATTATCTCTCTAAGACCAAGAACACTGCCTCAATGGGCCCAGACAATATCCCATGATGCCTTCTAAATAGCATGAAACATGACCTATAAGGGCCTCTGGAATTATTATTTAACTGTAGTCTCCAAACAGGCTTTGTGCCTCATGAATGGAGAACAGAAACCCTCATCCCTCTGCACAAAGGTGGGCCGTCTACAGACCCTAGAAAATACAGACCCATAAGTCTTACTACTCTTATATGTAAAGCCATGGAAAGCATTATCATGCAAATGATCAAAAGAGATGTAGTAAACCTCCAGACACTGGGCCAACCCATCAAGGGCAGATCATGCCTACTCAACCTGGTGGACTTCTTTGAGAAGGTAATCAAAGCAATGGAAGAGGGGAAAAAATGGTGCACACTGCCTACCTTGACCTGGCCAAGGCATTTGACACAATATCCCACTCAGGCATTGTTGACAAACTCAAGAGGTTAGGTACAAACACGTATGTCCCCAGGTGGATAGCCAACTGGTTCACAGACAGGACCCAGGAAGTTAGAATTGGGAAGTCCACCTCTACAAAGAGGCCAGTCATAAGTGGAGTCCCTCAGGGATCAGTCCTTGGACTGGTCCTTTTTGGCATTTACTTCTCTGAAGCCAAAGCCAATGTCAGTGGTCTCTAGCTGACTAAATGTGCAGATGATTGCAAATTAGGAGCTGTCATTGAATCTCACACTGACACAAATGTTCTCCAGGAGGGGCTGACATAGACAAACAACTGGTTTCCGAGCCAAGGACTAAAGCTAAATGCCAAGAAATGCATAATAGTATACGTTGGGAAGTCATCCACCCCTGGTAACTGTTATGTTGACAACACACCCCTTAGAGTTAGGGACTTAAGGACCCACATAGATAATAATCTAGCTTTGACAATCATGTGTCTACAGTAGTGAGGAAATCATTCTATGTTGTGCAACTTATAAACAAAGGTGTGGCATCTAAGTCCAAGGAAGATATTGTTCCACTGTACTCGGCATTCATCAGACCTACCATTGAGTACAATGCCCCCTTTGGTATGTACCTAACCAGGAATATCCAACAACTGGAATTTCCACAGTGATTCCTCACTAAAAGAATACAGGGCATAAGTAATATGTCCTATGCTGACTGCCTCAAGGCCCTGTCCCTGTATTCTGTCTTCTACAAGCTATTGAGTTGAGATCTATGCCTGGCATACAGGACATTGTCAGACCCCACTCTGATGAACCTCCTGTGTATCCACAAAGCAGACCACACCAGAATTGCCCATTCTAAAAACGTAAACTTTGCTTGTGATATAAACAGGACCTGCTGGAGAGACAGGTATGCATCCCAGAGACTACCCTGTCTATGGAACAGGCTCCCCATCCATGTGAAGCAGAGTTCCTCCCTAACCCACTTCAAGTGCAACTTGGACTATTGGATTGGGAACAGGAAACTCATCCCTGGTCTGGCATCTATGTGTCTAATGGACACAGGCAAACTGTAAATGGTTTATCTCCTAGGCCCCTACTTGTAAATGTTTCTTCTCCCAAACCCCTGCTTATGCTTATCAAGGATATCAAAACTTTCCAGTGATTTGAGATGCATAGCTAGGCATAAAAAGGTCCTTGTAGTCATTAGCCTAATAAACACCTACGAACCTATGAACATATTAACCTATGAGAGTGGACCCCTGAGAGAGGGCTAGAGGGTGAGGTAATACACCAGTCAGTAGTCCCCAGAGCCTACCATCTGGCACTTCCATCCATAGCCCATGACATTCCTTTTGCAAGTCAGATGGGCGTAAAGCATACCAAGAGAAGTATTATGCAGAACATTTATTGGCCTGGGATTGCAAGGGATGTAACATGGTACTGCAGGACCTGTGAGCAGTGTCAAAAAGGAGGCAAGGCAGGAGACATGGTAAAAGCTCTTTTGATGGCTTTACCTGTGATTGAACAGCCATTTCAGAGGGTAGCTATTGATATTGTGGGGCCTCTTAGTACCCTACATTCCACAGAGAAGAAGTATATCCTGGTGGTAGTAGATTACACTACTAGATACCCTGGGGTGGTGGCTCTGTCCTCCATCGAGGCGGAGATAATGGGAAATACTTTGTTATAGATTTTCAGCAAGGTAGGTTCCCCAAGAGAAATATTGACTGAAAGAGGTGCCAGTTTCATGTCAGACTTGCTGGCTTGTCTGTGGAAGCTTTGTTAGGTGAAGCACTTAAAGACCACCCCCTACTACCCCCAGACTAATGGTTTTGTGGGGATGCTAAACTCTACACTAAAGACCATGCTGTGGGCATTTACAGACCAGTACAAAAGAGAGTGGGACACATATTTGCCTTATCTGCTGTTTGCATACAGACAGGTACCCCAGAAATCCACAGTTTTTTCACCCTTTGAGCTGCTGTATGAGCATAGAGTAAGGGGCCTTTAGATTTGATTTGTGATAAGTCGGAGCGTGAGTGTGAATCCCACAAGGAGTCTGTTGTGGTATATGTCCTAAACCTCAAGATAAGGCTTAGGGAGCTCATGGGCTTGGCCCAGGAGAACCTGGCAGGAGCCCAATAGCAGAAAAAGGTCTGGTATGACAGGAATGCCTGATCCAGAGAGTATGCTGTGGGACAGCAGGTCATGATGCTCATTCCTATCAGACACAATACGCTGCAGGCAGCTTGGGAGGGACCTTTCAAAGTGGTAAGGAAGGTCAGTGATATTAATTACATGGCAAACCTGCTAGGCAGGAGGCAGGGGAAGCCTTACCATGACAGAGAGGCCCTGTTAGAATTCTGGAAGAGAAGAGCTTAATCTCAGTCCAGCAAAATTTGAAAAATATGTTGAAAATTAAATGGGTTGGTTTAGGCCATAAAGATTTTATCTTACAGGTCTGATTGCAGCCAGAGACAAAAATGTTTGGGAAAACCAGGACTAGGAATCTTACTGTATTTTCCTTAGGGGTGAATTAATTGCTATCCTGAAAGAGTGGAAGTTTTTTAAATTATTTTATAGCTTTCAGATGCTGCAATAGATCTTAACAAAGCCCTGTGTGTGTATTGTATCAGAGACAGGTGACCAGATGTGATGCCATTCTATAACCAGTACTGAAATGATTTTTAGATAGTAATAAGAGATATAACGGAACTCTCACAGCAGCACTTAGTTTTTGTATCCTGACTGGAAAGATCTCTCACAGATATCTCACACAACCACACACCTTATCTTGCCTTGCTGTAGTAAACAACTCAACAGCCATCATCTTGCCTTGTTTTAGTAAATAACCCAGTAATTCTTTAGTCATTCAGGAATATATATAGTGAGATTAGTTATGTATTGTTTTTCTGCAACTGTGTGAGTCTTTCCAATTGTGTTATTTTTATATATCCTGTGATTGAAACTTTGGTGTTTATTGTAACTAGATATTCAGTATACTCTTGTTTTCTATTTTATTATTTATTATTAAATATTTCTATACCTTTCATTGTGGCTGGTCCTTTAGAGAATACTTTTAACATCTTAAGAGTACTTATGCTTATTTTAGTGACACTGTGGCTGCTCCTAAAAGTCTTACTGCATTGGTCAAAGTCTACCATTTGTATTAGTGTTAATTCTATTCATTATAGTTGAGTACCGTGTGTGTGTGTGTGTGTGTGTGTGTGTGTGTGTGTGTGTGTGTGTGTGTGTGTGTGTGAAAATCAAATATCCAAGTGTGTATGTCAGCTACTTGGAAAAGGGACACAGAGCTCTAATGTGGTCAGTCTGGAGTATTGTTTGGGGCCTGGAGAGAGAGACTCAGTCAGTGGTGAGGATTGAGGCTCCTTGATTACTGGCATGGAGTAGGGAATGTCACACTTTGTACTTTAGCGTATTGGCAGCCACTAATTTCCTGAGGGGAGGAGGTTTATAATTGTCTCTTTTGGCCCCACTGATTAAATTAATAATACTCCAAAATATTCCAAAAGCAATTTAATATTATAACATGTCTTATAAATTACTTTCAGACTTCTCCATCTACCTGATATAAATTATTGCCTCACAGTACTTTCCAGTTCTTGTGCATTATATGAATAATGTTTTTGACATCTAAAAAATATGCAATGCAAAAAGCCCTGTGAAAGCTAATATTACTGTTTATAACATTCAGATCACCACAACTCTGGATTTGTCAAAATAGGTTAAATATTTTGTTTTCCTATAATCAGCGATTTCCTTGAACACTAAATCCAATAAAGAAAAAAGATAAGCTCTCCCCAAAACATACTTTTTCACTAGGTAATATTCTCTTTCTAAAATATTTATTTTATTTATACATATTTCCATTACTATACTCTTTTTCATAAAAAAATTGAAGTGTACTTGAAAAGTGGATGTATTGATTCATGAATGTGTCCTTCCTAAACACTCTGGAAGTCAACCACTTACCCTCTGTATAAAGAGTCAAGTCTAAATAATTAATCTCCTTTTCATGTGTATGCCAAGTGAGTTTCAAAAAAAAAAAAAAAAAAAAAAAAAAATCAGTAGTGGCCTCCATCATTTGCATAAAGGTGACAAATCATTCTTGTCCCCTTTCACCAAAGAAATAAACAATCTAGGGTCTATATCATCAGCTCAAAATCTTAAAAGAGTGAATGCTCTTTTATCAAGCTGTAAATATCGAAACCACTAAATAGCGGAAACACAGAACAGCGATTTTTTTTTCCCCCAGGGAAAAAAAAATCACTGGGCCATTTTCGGGACTTTGCCATTTCATCCAATGTGGTGCAATGTCAGAGTTTGTATATTTAAGTGGGGGGGGGTTTAAGCCCCCAAATTTATTTTGTGTTTGCATTTTTTTTTGGCAGAGTGTTTTCGCTATTTAATGGTTTCGATATTTACAGTTTGATAAAAAAGCATTCGCTCTTTTAACCTTTTGAGCTTATAATATAGACCCATACTCTATAAAATGAGTACAAAAAATGCCTGACAGTACTTTCCAGTTCTTGTGCATTACATGCATAATGGTTTTGGTATCTAAATAATATGTAATGCATAAAGCTCTGTCAATGCTAATATTATTATTTATAACATTCAGTTCACCACAACTCTGGATTTGTTAAAATAGGTAAAATGCTGCTTCCCTATAATCAGCAATTTCTTTGATCACTAAATCCAGGAAAGAAAAAAGATAACCTCTTTCTAAAACATATTTTTACTAGGTAATATTATCTTTCTAAAATCTTTATTTTATTTATGTATTTTCCATTACTATACTATTTTTCATAAAAAATTGAAGTGCACTTGAAAAGTATATGTATTGCTTTTTTATAAAAAATTGAAGTGCACTTGAAAAGTGTACGCATTGATTCGTGAATGTGTCCTTTCTAAAAACTCTGGAAGTTAACCATTCACCCTCTATCTCTCTCTCTCTTAATATATATATATATATATATATATATATATATATATATATGGATCTAGGTCATAAGATCGACAGCTCATATGACTGAAACTCATTTCATCGACAGCTCATTTGGCTGACAAAAAGTATAGGTGGGGCTTGCCCCACCCAATGTGGGGTTGTGCCCACCCCCAACTATATATAACAACTCCACAGTCGCACAACAGTGGGGAGGGGCAAATCCCAGGTTTTGCCTTGAATACTTTTTGTCAGCCAAATGAGCTGTCGACCAAATGAGTTTCAGTCATATGAGCTGTCGATCTTATGACCTAGACCCATATATATATATATATATATATATATATATATATATATATAGTCAAGTCTAAATAATTAATCTCTTTTTCATGTGCATGTCAAGTGAATTAAAAAAAAAATCAGTAATGGCTTCCATCATTTGCATAAAGGTCACAAAATCATCCTTGTCCCCTTTCACCAAAGAAATAATTTATAAAATGAGTATAAAAAAAGACATGTTTTTGTAAAAAAAGAATCACTCCTTAATGTTTTTTCTCCCCAATGTCCCAGTACTAAAGTGACATAAATTGACATAAACAGATACCATAGGGGCATCTTTTGCTACCACTTATAATACATAAACATGTTAATATTACAATTGGTCAGAGAAAATGTTTCCCCAGAATGGACCTAATCATCTCAACACCTTTGTCATTAGGAATATTGGTGAATAATGAAACCATGTCAACTGTAGTGAAAAAAAATCAAGATTATTAGTGTTAATAACAGATAAAGTCTACAAAAATTTGCATGGATCTTTTATGCAAACTGGAACATCTAGATGGAATTATTTTAATTTCTGGTAGAAAATGAATCCCTATAGGTTCTTTTTTACTCCCTCTTACTGCCATGTCACTCTAGGCCAAAATGGGGGTCTAAAGGGGTTTTATGGGTCTTAGCAGTTCCAAGACAAAACATTAACATTACATACAAATAAATGCATATAAATATTTTGAGCACGGGCATTAATGCCCTTCTACCTTGCCAGTATACCAAAACACTTGTTCCCATAATAAGCGTCCAGGCTGTTCTTAAAAATATCTAAACTAGTACTTCATTTAATGTAATTTGGGAGTCTGTTCCATGCATCAGCTACTACTTAGTACACTTATCATTCCTACAGAATCATCTACATAGGTTGTCTGATGATTCTCTAGAACTTTTTGATAACCCCAAACATTCCCAGAGGTAGTTGTCTCTAAATGCCCTATATACTTGAATAAGATCTCCTTTTAGATATCTGTAAGAGATACTGTACAAGTTCAGATATTTTAGTCTCTCATAATAACTTAAATTTTCACATCAATGGATGCCCTTGGTATATTTCCACTGTACTCTTTCCAGTTTACTCATGCTTGTTTTCTTATAGGGTTTCCTTATTGTTATTCCATACTCAAGTTTGGGTCTAAAGTAACTAATAAACAATGACTTCATCATTTTTTTATTTCCTAGACTTTATAAATCTTTTTATACAAGCTATAGTTCTGTAACTATCATTAACCTATTGGTTGATATGATTAGAAAAACTCATAGCTGAATCTACCCATATATCCAGGTCCTTAAATGAGTCTACAGTTTCAATCACTGTGTGCTGTATTAAATATTCACCTTTCAATTTATGTCTGCCAAATCTCATATGCTTACTTTTTGATGTATTTATCAGCATATTATTCTCCTGTGCCCAAATGGTCAATTTAGTCAAGTTATTTTGCAGACGTCTTATTTGTAACACATATAATTAGTTTACCCAATTTCAGGTCATCTGCATATCGACAGTAGAACACGTCAGATGAAAAAGTTAGGTCTGAAAGATACAATTTAAACAAGTAAGGGCCTAGGACAGAGCCCTGTGAGACACCCTGACTGTAACCAAGGATTTCATTTGTCCAGGTGTTGTATGATACTTACCATGTCCTATTTGTAAGCCATGCAGCTATCCATCTTATCAAGAGTACGCTAATACCTAGTCATACTAATTTATTGATCAGTGTTTTGTGCATGATCCTGTCAAATGCTGAAGTTAAATCTATATAAATTACATCACAGCACAATTTTTCATTCATAGCTGTTGTTATATTGTTATAGAACATCATGTTATAGGTGGTAATAGATCTGTTTTCAACAAATGCATGCTGATATATGGTTTCAAGTCCCAACCTATCCAGTTCTGACAATAACTTATACAATATTACCTTCTCCATTATTTTTCCACAACATGAAAGTAGTCTTAAGGGTCTATACAACTCTGGGTTTGTTCTACACATCTTTGCCTTGAAGACAGGTTTAATAAGCACATGTCTCCAGTCTTGAGGAATCTCCCCATATTTATATGAGCTAGTGAATAATAGATATAATAAGTTCTCTGAAGTTTTCTCAGGTCATTGTTACTAATTCTGTCTCCTCCCTGTGCTTTGTTTGGATCCAGTTTGTGCAGTTCTTTTTCTATATAATCTAATTTGATTCCAGTATCTGGGGTTACCTGGATGTCACTAGGACAACTTATCACCCATTTTGTGGAGCTAAACTGTTTTGCATAAGATTTTGTAAATATATCTATAATCTGTTGTGTCTGAGAATGCATTTTAGAATCTGCACACAATTTATCAATTTGTGTGTCTTTCTTCCTTCCACATCTGATGTATCTATGAAAAGCTTTCCTATTATGCTCAATATCCTTATATAAATGTTCTTCAAAAGTTTCCTGATCTTGTCTCACACTATGCTTAATCTGTTTGTCCAGCTTATTTCAGTTTTCAAAGTTGTAGTTCAACCTCTCTTCCATTTCTTATATTTTTGTCTCTCACCTTAATCAGATATCTTGTTCTTATGGAAATATATCCCCTGATGTTGTATGCCTAGATCCTGATGTTAAGCATTTTTTAGATTTTTTGCACTCAAATAATTTCTCTTTCAAAACTTTTCACATTCCATCTGCAGTTTTTCCACTGAATGCCTCACTCCAGTTAGTTTTACATAGTGACTGTTTTGCTTCCATATAATCTGTAATTAACCTTCTGTACATTGGTTTAGATTTCAGTTTGGTAGAATTATCTAGCAACAAAACTTAACCTTTATAATCCCATGATCACTGCACATCAATGGTGGTAAAACTTGACTTGAAGTAACAGTATTTTTTTAGGAACACAAACAATGACTAGTATGTTGTGTCCCCTGGCAGTTTTTTTTTATAATCTTTAGCAATTGTTCCTGAATATACATTGTGAATAATTTCCTTACTAACATTGTTGAATCAATATTATTCCAGTCAGTTTCTGGTAAAGTTAAGTCCCCAGCTAATATTATTCTTCCCTCCTGTGATTCATGTAAGAAATGTATGAATTCCACTAGGTCATCTGTACTTGACTTTAATGGTATATACACTCCAGCAATTGTTATATGTCCCAGAGTGTTTAACATATAAATAAACATATATATATATATATATATATATATATATATATATATATATATATATTTACATATACTGAAATCATTACATTTTCTAAGTGTTCCAAAATGAATGAAACAACTGCCTGTAGGCACCATTAAGCTCATTCAAACTTATAAAGTTAAAAATATCATTTGACATATTCACCATATCAGATTTATAATCATACTTTTCATAATTACTATGTTATTACATTTGTCTGATTTCATAAAATATACATCAATAGCTTCCCTTAGTTATCTTAATGCCCATCTTTCTCAAACAGTCAAATTATAAAATGGATATTTACATTTTGCTTGCAAATAGTTAAAACAAAATTCCTGAAAAATTAGTGGGTCAGATTCCAAAGAGTTGTTCTCAGGGTAAGTCTGCTCTAATTCCAAAAGAATTGCTTTAAGTAGAAATGACTTACTTTTGTGTAAATATGCTTACAGTGGGGGGACAGATTCCAAAAGACCTGCTCTCAGTGTAAGTGGTGACTTCACTGAAAGCAAGCGTTTTGGAATTTGGCTCTTAAAGTATTATTTAAAGATGGATTAAAAAGTGACATTCTTCTAAAATGTCCAAATTTCTGTCCCAATAATTTATCAGTTTCTTTGAAAATTAAGTTTAGATTTAACTAGCATACAAAAAGTTTCAGTTCAATACATGTTTGTCCAAAAGAGGCACATGCTGAAGGAACAAAATTAAAACTATATGACAATTCTGTTTGTGAATTTCATTTAGTGGAAAGCCAGGTAAATTAGTAATGTGCATACTGTGCACATCTTCTTCTAAACAACCATCTATAACCAAACAACAGGTTTTGATTCTAGACAACAGGCAGCAGGAGTTACGGATAGATGAGTCCACCATTCCTACATCCATTGATTTCAACAAGGCAGTTTTGGATGACTTATTAGCTATTCAAGTTTCTATTACCACAGTCACTCAGCAGGTAGTAGAACATGAAGGTTCTCAGCCTTTGTTTAAAGACAATTCTATAAAAGACCTGGATAACTATATAGTCGGTACAGGGTCCAGAGGCAAACATTTGTTGCTTATACATGTTTAACATCAAAACTGGCTCAGATGTGACTCACTTGAATGTTAATTCTAAGGCTAGTATGTTAGATCAATTTTTTTTTGTTAGACTCTTTCGATCCCTTTTGGGGTTTGATGTAAATCTTTTTTTCAGTATCAATACTTCAGATTATGGATCTAATATGAAAGAATTGTTGGCCAAATTTGAAAATGTTATGGCAATTTGTATTTATAACATTGCATTAGTTTGAAAATTTTACCAAAATAATTGAAGTTTAAATTTCCCAATGGCATTTCCAATGAGGATGTTATTTACAAAGAAATGAATACAGTCAATGTCAAATTACCTCCTTGGCAGAACAATGGCATGATGTAAACCAAGGTATTCATCAACTAAGTATTTTTTTTGACATTTTTCTGAATATCAAGTTATTTTTGATAATGTGGATTGTGACATGAAGTTGGTGATTGTATATAAACAAAAGAAAATAACTAGGGATGTTAATGTGTACAAAGATGGTACTGCAAATTTAAGACCAGAAAGAGGTCATTTAACAAGGTCCAGTCAACACCCATGCAATGATGCAGTGATCTGCATACAACAATCAAAGTATGCGTGCAGGTGAATGTGTATCTTGAAGAGTGAGAGGAAGAGGAAGGGGGCACGCATAACAGAGGCTGACAATACAGATAAGAACTGATAAAAACATTTAAAATTTGGCTGATTTTTTTTTCTGATGATTATTTTAGTATTTCAAACAAAAGTTTTTAATTTATTCCAGCCCACTGTGGTGACTGCACACATACTTTGTAGAACTTAGATTATATGTATGTAAACTCAATATTACTTTTTTATGTTGGATTGGGACATTTTATTAGTCCTCTATTACCTCCAACTTTATAATCTTTTCAAGATTTGTGTGAGTCAGAAACTGTTGAATCATTCAAATGTAAGCCCAATCAGATGTTTTACAACTTGACAATGGCAAAATGTACTTTGAATGGCTTAGTCCATATGAAATATTTTTTATTTATTCAAGCAGCTAAGGGATGTGCATTAGTTATGATACAATCTGATTATGTTTAAGATATCATGCACCTACTTAATATATTAGAGTACAAGAAAGTTACATTATATAGCATACATTTTAGATACAATGTTATTAATAATATATTATTAGATCTATTAGTACTTAGTTCTATTTCATATCAAGACTATACTTATTTGTCAGTGTTATACCCCGCAACTGGGATTTTATTTGGCCTACTTAAAATGCATAAAAATTAATCAAAACCCTCCTTTAGACCCATTGTTTCTGCTAGTGGGTCATGTATTGAACCTGTTTCCAATTTTATTGACAAATAGTTTAATCCACTAATTCAGAATCTGAAATGTTATATTAAAGACTCTTGGGATTTTTTTAGACAAGTTAAATAAGAATTGCACATTTGATGGAAGAAAGCATGGAATTTGTATTTTTTTAAGTAATTTTATTGAGAGGAACAATGTGAAGATTAACACCAATTGTAGTTTGTTTCAACTTGTTTTAGAAAATATATATATTTTTATTTTCAATGGAGAATACTGTCATCAAACCAGAGGTGTAGCTAAGGAGGGAGCAGTTGTCCCTTTGCACGTTAACCTTTTGATTGGATGGTGGATATCTCCAGTCTTCCTATAGTTCTTTTATTCAATAAGGTTAAGTTCTGTAGCTGTTTTGTTGACAACTTGTTTTTCAGGTGGGATGGGACACAGGAAGAGTGTGAATGTTTCATTCAACATTTGAAGTACTCCACCACTTTTCTTACATTTATTCAGGGTGAAAATGGATAGACTGTGTGTGTTTTTTTTTTACATATTCAAATTAATGAGGATGCTATTCACAGATGTTTCTCCAGTAGGTTTTATAGGAAGAATGCTGCTGTCAACGACTATTTATTTAATACAAACAATCACCTAGTTTTTATCAAAAACAATTTTCCCAAGGGACTTCTAAAATGGCTACACACTGATCAGAAACTTGATTTTGGCTCTCTCAGAGTGAAAAAGAAACTCAGAGGTAAGGACTTATCTTTTTAACTCTGCAAGTTTTTTTTAGTAAATTCAATTACTGATTAATAAGTGTACTGCCTGGATGCCAGCAAAGACAAAAGTTAGTTAGCATGACAGAAAATCAGCTAGAAAAAGTGAATAGAAAACATTGTCTGCAAAGAATCCTGCAGTTGTTCAGCACAAATTAGTTCAAGCTCCATCTATGGTGCAAGACATAGCTTCTAGTAATTTAGAGCAAAAATAAATCAAATGTGCTCAGACCTGATTTAAAGAAAAACACTGAAGTAGTGTATCAACTCAAATAACCAAAAGCTGAAAAAATGGAAGGAGATTTAAGCAGCTATTCAGATATAATAATAAAACTGCAAATGTCAGAAGTCAAAATGAAAAGATTGGCTGAGTATGAAACTGCTAATAAAGAACTGTTTCAAAAAGTGATAGAGTTAGAGGACAGGGCACTCAGGGAAAACCTGAAATGTATATTGTAACAGAGAAACTGGAAGGAACAGACTATATTAATTTTATGAAAGTACAAATAAGCAAATGGACTGGTATGACACAGCAGGATTTGTTAATTGGAAGGGCACATCATGTCCAGTCTCCAAACCTGGCCATGAGAAAGCAGCCAAGTCCTGTATTAGTGAAGATGCAATCACACCAGAAAAAAGAGATTACCCTGTCAAAACTGGCAGAAGGGCAAAGTATAAAAACTGCAGAGAGTAGAACATTTGTGGTAAATGATTATTAACTGTACACCAGGCAGAAGAGAAGCAAATATATCCTAGCAATCAGGAAATGTCAAGAGGCAGGTGTGAGATTCAAGTAACTGTACCCAGATATCTTCAGAATATTTTTTTCCTGGAGGATCAAGGTATTTTTATGTAGAACAGGCTACAGAGGAAATACAAAAGTCTGCCCAACAAAAAATGCACCATCAAGAAAAGGACTCTTCTTCTCATTTTTCTGATAATAAAGCTCATACAGATACTTTGCCAGTAAAACCTTTTCCAGTCTTCCAAAGGAAAATGTTTGAAAGACAGAAAAAAAGCACATGAGTTGACTAGAAGAATCAAGAGTACATTGGACTTGAACATGAGTCTGGGGTTGGGAATAGAATTTGATAAACATGTTTGATAGACATGGATTTGAGTATATGGACACTGTGGTTAAACACAATGAGACTTTGTTGACTGGTTTAATTAATGATGCTATTGATCTGGATATGTTAATTACAGGGGATAGAGCTCATTTGGACAATTTATTTGATTATAATAGAGTTTTTAAATGAATTGACCACCAAATTAATATTATTAAAACAGAAAAATAAGAAATCTTGAAAGGGATAGGGGTCAATACAATGAGAATAAAGCATACCCTGAACCCCCAAGGACACAGAATTGGGTGGCACCAAATTAATTAATGATGGCAATGATGGTTATAATGAACCAAATGAGACTACTTTTTTTGAAGAGGAATAATTTCCTCCACTGAGGAGGTCTGAACGCCTCCAACAGAAATATCAACAGGAAACCCCCAGGTTGAGGGGCCCACACTACGAACAGGGGTTGAGAGGGGTACACCATGAATTGAAGGGAGAATTGGAGGAGGGGTTACCGAGGCAGGAGATAATTAATGATGGTGAATTAAAGTCCTATGTTATTGTGAAGAATAAAACTGGTGATTTTAATGTGTTTAACTTTTCCTCCCTGGATGTGGATGTAACAATATGTGACCTGTTATCTAGGGTTATGACATTTGTACCAGAAAATAATTTTTGATTTATCAAACACTTTGATTGACTTGAAACACTATGTGAGAAAGTTGAATTTTAATATTTTTTTTAAATCTGATGAATATGTAAGTAATCTCCTGCACATTTCCAGTACTTATAATCCACCTGTCCACCCATCTCTACAAATATTTGAAAAGTTATGTGAAATTGATATAATGAACTTAAGAAATGATGGTCGCATTACTAATTTAAGTATTAATGAAATAGAATGCCTAAGTAATCTGTGATTTAATGTTGATATTAGAATTATTAAACTGGATAAAGGGGGTGGGATGGTCATAATGGACAAGGTGGATTATAATCAGAGAATGATGGATGTCTTATTGGGAGATGCTTATGTGAAGAGCTCTTTGAATGATTTGAAGGTTTCATATAAGAAGATTCGTAATGTCTTAAATGACTTATTTATTGAAGGTTCTATTACAATTGATGAATTCAATTTTTTATCTAACTCTTATCCAAAAATACCATGTATGTTTGGTTTGCCAAAAATTCACAAGTGTTTATTTGATCCCCCCATGAGACCAGTTGTTGATGGTCGTGGGTCTATAACATATCCATTGGCCAAATTCTTGGATATCAGGTTGAAATAATTTTTAATGACAGAAAATAATTTATGCAGAGACTCCTGGGACTTTCTTGAAAGAATCAACAAGCTATGTTGATTCAGGCATTTTTATTACCATGGATGTCAAAGACCTATACACAGTGATACCCCATGAGCTTGATCTTGAATGGTTTTGTGAATTTTTATGTGATAAGGGTGTTCCTCAACCTAAGGGTTAACATATATAAACAACTGTTGGAGGTGGTATTGATGAATAATTTTATATTTTTTAACAATGAATACTTTTTCCAGAAAAATGGGGTTGCCATGGGTTTACCATGTGGGGGGCTCTATGCAAACATTGCCATGCTCCAGTGGGAGAAAAAATATTTACTGAACTCAGTTTATTATGAATACTGTAGAATGTACATCCATTTTTTGGATGACATTTTTATTTTTGGGTGGGTCCACATGATAAGATTACAGAATTTAAACTCGACACAATTTCTACATTTTACTTGTAGTTTCGATGAGAATGAAATAGTATATTTGGATGTTAAACTAGTTAAGAATAGGTCCAGGAAGGTTTTTCAGTCTGAAATCTTTTGTAAAAAGACATATTCGAATAGTTTCCTTCACTTTGATAGTGGTCATCCTTATAAACAAAAGAAAGGGGTGGTAAAAGGTCAGCTGGTTAGGGCTGCCCAAATGGTTACCTCTTTTGATGCATTTTTAAATGAATGGGAACTGTTGAAGGAAATTTTTTGAGAAGGGGTTATCCTAACTTACTTGTGAATGATGTCTTTATTGAGGTTTTGAATAAGAGGGGGAAAGGTTATTTCAAGGCTATCCTTAATCAGGATGTGGATGAAACTTGCTTGATTAATATACCCAATGTTAACAAGGAGAAAAACAGGACCATAGGAGTAACTTATGGAGATTTGACTTGTGTTATGACCTATTATGGGCCTGATGAAATAGTCATTGAAGTGAATGCTGATGACACAGATGACTCAAACTTAGTCATTGTGGACCAGAATGGAACCACAAGGGCTGTAGGAGTAACACAGTCAAGATCAGCTCTAGTTACGACATATAATAGGTCCAGTAAATTAATTATGGATATCTTATATAAGAATTGGGTAATTACTGCATCCTGCAATGACATTCGACAATGGGTGGGAGACCGAATGTTATATACAGAAGGGGTAGGACACTTAAAAATGTCATTGAATCATGTAAGAGGGGACCTATGACTGGTTACATGAGGAAATGTGGGGCTTGTTCATCTTGCACACATATTCTTGAGGGCTCGTCTTGCGTTATCAATGGGGTTACTATAGAATTAAGAAGGAAGATCACATGCTAAACTGAAAGGGTGGTATACTGTGCCCTATGTACAGTTTGTCCCACTTTCTACATCGAAAAAATGGAAAGGAGATTAAGATGTAGGATATATGAGCATTTAAGGGACATCAGGTTAGGCAAAGAGATGAATGCTCTCGCTAAACACTGCAAGGAGTATGAGGGGCATGATTTTAAATTTACGGTAACTGATGTTTTAGACATACACCCAAGGGGTGGCCCCTGGACTCTACAACTGGAGAAACAAGAGGCACTATGGCAGATTAAAACCAATGCGATAAACTGGACAGGTATCAATGATGCTCTATCCTTAGCCTTTTTATTGAAGTTAAAAGCATTAAATAGATAAATTAATTGATATACATTTTTACATGTATTTATATTTTACATTTTATGTGTACATATTTATATATTTATTAATAGCATTTTTACCTATACTATTTTGACAAGGGCATGATTTTTGGGGCTTGGTGTGCTATTTGCTGTACGTTTTAGTGTGTTTTTTATCATGACATGGGTTCTGTGGTTGAATTGTACTGTGATTGTTGAATATTTATGAACTTTATGAATATTCATTATATGGTTTTATTTTATTGGTTCAATGTTAATTGGGGGTGGATCTGTTTGTTTAAATTGAGCTCAGTAACAGTTTTCTAATTTCCTTGAAAAAGTCTCTGATTCACCAGAGATGAAAGCACTTGGAATACTGTTTATACCTTTGGGATTTTTATGTGACTACACCTTTCATGTGTTTTATTGAATACAGTTGTGGATAAGCTGTGAGTCGGCCTTTTGCCCTGAACCCACTGCTGCTGTTTTTGTCATTTGGAGTTTGTGTGGCCTACGACGTTTTTTACTCTGTTCGAAATATTGGGTGAGAAAATGAGTATAAGTAAGGAAATTATTTTTTGAGATGGTGTGCAGGATCTGAAATGCCTAGAGATTGGAAGGCCTGGTTAAGTTTAATTCTGGTAGCTCCAAAAAGAAAAATAAATTAATAGAAAATGAAAATCAAACTCTAAACCAACTGTATTTGAAGTAGTGCATGTTGTTACAGAGATAAAAGAACAGGAAGTGGGATCTTTAAAAAAGGTAAAACCAAATTACATAGAAAATGGAAATTGTGGGAACAATACATGCAGAATAATGCTTTGGAAGAGGAGTGAGGTTTAAGGGAAGGCAGGAATTTAGTAATTTATGCAATGTTGGATTGATGATAATTGTATAAAAGAATGTGTGTGTGAATTATAATGTATATAACTGTGAACATCCTAATATGGTTTGTGTTCTTTCATATAAATGCATGTTTGCCTATGTCTTAAGTGATAATTCAATAATTATGTTTAAAAAACAATATTCCTAAGGTTCAGTTTATTCAGTTTATTAGAATTTCTCATTTTATTACTTCTGATCAAGAATGTATTCAATATATAATGGCTATCAAGGTTTTATTTATAGAAAGGAATTATGACAGTAGGAAATTAGATTATATTCACTTTAAAATTATGAGAGACAGATGGACTTTTTTATTGACTTTGACTACAGAGTCGGACAAGAAAATAATGCTAAAGTAATTCAAATACATTTTTGTATAGAAATGTTCTTAGACACTTGACATATTTATGATATGTTAAAGTTCCACTGGCAGCTTATTAAAGGCAACTTGAATCTTTTTTTTCCTTTTTACGTCATAAACCATGGTTGTTTATAGTTTATAGAATTTATACAGACAGACAATACATTTATTAAAATGCATATGCGTAATAAAACCACAGGTACTTTTGTCTGTGTGTTTTTTTTTTTTTGCAAGGCCTGTTGTTATTTTATGGAGGCATAGCTCTTCAGTTTAAGTCCAGTACCTACCTTGCTTGTAAAGAAGTTGCTGTAGACCAACTACCATCAGACTAATTAAAAATGGCTGCAGAAGTCATAGCTTTACCTGTGTCCATACTAATTAATAGGTCCATAGCAGAAAGATATGTCCCATCACTGTGGAAAAAATCCTGTATCATACCACTGCACAAAGGTGGCACATCTACAGAGTTTAATAAATACAGACCGATAGCGATTCTCTCACCCTTCTCCAAAATATTAGAGAAATGCATCCATATGTAGCTGATACCTAACCTCAAATAACCTGCTCTCAGAAACACAACATGGCTTTAGGTCTCAGCAGCACAGCACCACTACTGCTCTACTACATTTTACCAATATAATAAACTGACATAGAAACCATGGTCTGCTTGTGTCCACCATGTTCTTAGACTTGTCAAAAGCAATTGATAGCTGTCTCCCACCAGCAACTGCTCATTTTACTTTCCTCTATAGCACTTTCAAAATACCCCTTGTTGTGGATCCTTAGTCACCTATCTGGAAGGCTACAAGCCATTAAATGGCAACAAATCTACTCAGTTACTTCAGGTGGCCCTCAGGGCTCTATCCTGGGTCCTCTACTATTTAATATAATAGTAATGACCTCCACAACTACACTCACCATGCCAGTTTAGTTCAGTATGCAAAGGACTCAACATTAATATGTGCAGCCTCAACAATAAATAAGATCCAAGACATTACCCAAAAATATTTCTCCTCTGTAGAAACCTGGCTCAAAGAATCCAACCTCCTACTCAATCACAAGAAAACTAAGTAAATGCTTTTCTTCTCAAAAAGTTGCCAAATCAAAAGCAATTTTTTACCGTAAAGTCAGCAAATAATACTGTCATTGAAACTGTTACTCACAGTAAACTTCTAGGCATTATAATAGATGACAATCTCAAATATGACCACCATATACTGCATGCCATTAAATCTACACACCAGAAACTAAGCTTCCTTTATAGGATCAATGTATTCCTTACAGATATCGCAAGAAAAACTCTAGGCCCCACCTTCTTATTGCCAACTCTCTTATGCACTGATCCTAACAAACTTAAATGATGCTCAAGAAAAGAAACTTGCCTCCTGCTACAGTAAAACAGCTAAATTTGCCACCAGTCTCCCTCACAGGACCCGTCATTGTCTTAGTTTAAAACAATTAAGCTGGCTTGAACTGCACAACTGTCTAACATATTCACAACTGACTACAGCACACAAACTCATTCATCATTCAGAAAAATGCCCTGCACTACAAAACTTATTACTGCCCAGCAAGGGACCTCAGTTCTAGTAACAAATTCTTATTGCTAACAAATAAGTCATGTAATGTTGTAAGAGACTCGCTCTATTCCCAATGCATTGCTAAACTGTGGAATAGTATCCCCATGCAAACAAAACTCTCCAAGCTCAGTAGTTTTAAACGACTGCTTAAACAAAGCATCCTGGTCCTGCACATGCCCACCACAGGGTTAAAACTTTTTCACTGTACAATACTATCCAAATACTCCTCTTAAATATAATATTCTCAACATCTTACTGAAATGAAAAAAAACATTTTTATACATAACTGCTGCCTGTACAATCCATTAAGTTGCACGTGTGCTTTCTCTTTAACTTCCACCTTTGTAAAATTGTTGAATGTGTATGTATAAATGTAACTACTGTTTATGTGTAAATGTAAATAGAAATGTAACTACTGCTTGTGTATAAATGTAAATAAAAATGTAACTACTGTTTATTTATGTGTAAATAGAAATTTAACTACTCTGTGTTTAACTGGACGTTAGTATAATGCAATGTAAGCAAATGAAGCTTTTCTCCCCGGGCTTCTGCTGAAAATGGGTATTATCCAATCCAGTCAGACTTTCCTGGTAAACAAAGACAAATAAATAAATATTACTTTACCACACAACAATCAAGTCATTTATGAAAGGAACATTATACATGTGAGTGTACAGGTATTTATGTTGCTTTTCGTGGGTGCTGCAAAGCTTTTTACATCAGTTTGACTACAAGATGCTTAACAAAATGCATTTTTGAACACTTGTATAACATAAGAACTAAAAATGGAAATAAAATATTTCAAGAACATTGAAAATTCTATTTTTTTTTTTGTTTTGTTTTAGGTCATGTTTTGAGAGATGTAAGAAGGGGGGATTTCAAATATAAGGTTAAGATGATGGAGACATTATTGCAGTTTAGATTACAGGTAGACAAATTCCATGAACTGAATAGTACTATAAATATAATATTAAGTGTTTTCATGTATTTAATGAGTTAATTGGTATGAATGTCATGTGATTCCTTTGGTACTGCTTATTAGAGTGCTTTGCAGTTGTCTTATCTATCCAGTGACAAGTAAATAAAATTGCTAATTCATTTCAGTTATTGTCAGTCATGGTGGTGCTTCCTTCACTGGTGATCCAACAATGTTGTCTAACATTGTTGTAACATCAGTATGTCAAAAGCATTCTACACAGAGTGCATGAGAACTGGAAGGTACTGTTGGGCGATAATGGTTTAAGTCATATGGGGGAGAGTCAGGGGGCAATTTATAAGAAAGGGTATAATATAAAATTGCTTTTAGAAAGGAGAAAAAATGGTAGGTTTGGGACTGCAGCAAGTAGATTCACTGCCTTTCCTTGTGGGACCTGCAGTCTGTGCAGATTTGTCAATAATAAATACATTTTCAGTATCAAGAACAACAATAAGATTTTTAATGTGATGAAACATTTTTCATGCAATTCCAAGAGCCTAGTGTATTTGGCAACTTGTACTTTCTGTCCTGCTATTATATTGGCAAAACATAACTTTAGCAGAACAAATATATAAACATAATTATGCTATTAAGTGTAAAGATTTATTTTTTATTTATTTTATTTAACATTTGTTGACCGGGAAAGTCCGACTAGGTTCCACAGATCCTGTTTTCAGCAGAGGCCCGGGGAGAAATGCTCCAGACGCATGTCTTTAGAATGTGGGAGGAAACCGGAGTACCCGGAGGAAACCCACGCAAATGCAGGGAGAACATGCAAACTCCACACAGAAGGCACCCCGGCCAAGAATCGAACCAGAGAACCTCTTGCTGTGAGGCGACAGCATTAACCGCTGCACCACTGCGCCGCCCGGCATCTGGCACTGAGAATCAGGAAATCTAATATACTATTAGGGTAACACACCAGCTGTTGAAGAAACACTAACACCTCTGTTTTAGTTCTTGCATTCAACTTCAGTGCATGAACTTCCTCAGAAAACAATATTTAACCTTTATTATACACCACTTATCAAAACTTTAAAAGGTCACATTAAAACAAATTAACCAATCACATGTACTTTAAGCTTTATTGAAGTAAAACACATTTTAAAGAAATAACATCATTTAAGCCTAGGGTGAAACACTGTACCCAGTATAAACTGCCATTATAAATCCCTTAATTAAGATATTAAAATGCATTGTCAAAACATGCCAGTTTTGTAGCAGTTTTAAAGCATTTACTTTTCAGGTAGTAGAACAACCAGTTTGGAGAATTTAATACTTTTTTAGAATTAAGGGATTTATAATGGCAGTTTATACTGGGTACAGTGTTTCACCCTAGGCTTAAATGATGTTATTTCTTTAAAATGTGTTTTACTTCAATAAAGCTTAAAGTACATGTGATTGGTTAATTTGTTTTAATGTGACCTTTTAAAGTTTTGATAAGTGGTGTATAATAAAGGTTAAATATTGTTTTCTGAGGAGGTTCATGCACTGAAGTTGAATGAAAGAACTAAAACAGAGGTGTTAGTGTTTCTTCAACAGCTGGTGTGTTACCCTAATAGTATATTAGATTTCCTGATTCTCAGTGCCAGATACAGCCTCTCTCTCCTACTTAACATTTGGAATCTACTCATCTCCACTGGTTACATTCCTGAAGCTTGGGAAGCATCCATTGTAATGCTGTTACCCTTGTCTGAAAGCATCCTTTGTAATGTTGTTACACAAGGGTGACCCAACTATGGACCTTTTAATCTTATTAGCCTCAAATGTAAACCTATGGAGGGTATTATATTAGATCTCTCTAATTTAGAGATTGAAGATTTCTTAACCTTATAATCTCACCAATTTGGCTTTGTCAAAGGAAGGTCCAGTCTCTTTAACCTCATTAATTTCTTTGAAAGGTGGATAACAGTTATGCAGGGCACACAGCATATCTGGATCTAACCAAGACCTGTAAATCTAAATATAAATCGGGTCTATATTATATTATCAAAGGTTTAATTCAACGAATGCTCACATGAGCAAAAACTCTGGAAATTGAAAGGGTGTTTGTGGGGTCATGGTACAGTGAGGAGTGGGATATTTGCCCTTTCCTCACTGTAGTGCGATCTCGGAGTTGGAATATATAGTTAGCGGGGGTTGTGGGGGGGGGGCTGCACCCCCCACAATAAGAAGTTCGATTTCCAGCATTTTCGTTCATGTGAGCATTGGCTGAATTAAACTTTCAATAATATAATATAGACCCATATAAATCCATATGTTGTGCTGTGCACAGTTAACTGGCTGTCTGACAGAACCCATATAGTTAGGGTCTCTGCCACTTCTGAAAGCACAAAATTACCAGTGGTGTTCCACAGGGCTCAGTTTTGCACCTTTGTCTATCTCACTTCCACTTTCCAAATCTTCAGATCAATACTCTTAGCCTGTGGTTATCTAACTTTGCAGATTACTTAAATTTGGGTGTTGTTATTTGATCTTCTACTAACTCACAATTGTTCTTACATAGGTAAGAGTATGTTACCAATGAGTGCAAGGACAATGGTCTCATAAGTGTGAAAAAATTTAGCCTAGTTCAGTTTGGTAAACAAAACATTTACTCATACCCACCACACAGAAAGTCTTGTAGTGAAAGACACCATCTCACAATACAAAACTGGACATAAAAACTGAATTTTAATAAAATAGTTAAGTGCTTTCATTCCACTATAGCAATTAATGGAACTTCATCAGAACTCAAAAGCAGACCCCAAACACATTGAAATACCAATCAAAAATCACAAGACTCACTTAATAAAATAATTAATTAACATCAATTAGCTAAGTTTTTCAACTTCAAGACAGAAGAAATGGAAACAGAATTGTTTAAATTGGAGTATGTTGTAGCATCAAGCCTAATCTGCCAACTCAATTCACTTTTTGGCTAGATGTTCATCCACAATGTAACCCCAGGAATCCAAACTAACCTGTTCAAGTACAGTTAAATAAAACTTGTGTAAACCATAACTATTAATATGTCTGTATAATGTATTTGTCATTCTTCCATTTCTTATATCCACTAAATGTTCATAAAGGCTGTTCCACAATTTTCTACTAGTCATCCCACATAAAATGCTGGACAAGAATCACAGCAAGCTAAATATGCAACTCGAGTTGAATCACAAGACATGTAATTGCTTACCATTCACAAAACAATGTCACCAATCTTAATATAGGCACAGTAATTGCAACATCCACATTTAAACATCCCATGTTTTACTTATATTGAATACCAGTCCTTGGACCTCATTCAAGTAACTTCTTAAAAGATAGATTTTTTTCAATAAACTATATGTGGTTTCTCCTCTAATTTCTCCAATAGGGAAGCATCAGTTTTAAAAATGTTCCAGCAGCAATTCAAACAATCAACTATAGCACTATTGTCAGCTGAGAAAGCTGTAACAAACAACTTGGCATTGTTAGAACTAATATTCACATTATTGGAAACATCAACCTCAACATTTACCACCAACCTCTTACATAAAATAGGGCAAAAAAAACCCATTTGCTCTTTTACAAGCAACCTCATGTTTTATATCTTGAAACATTAACATAGGATACCCTCTGTGACTGAACATGTCAATAAGCACTTCACATTCAATAAAAAATACTGTTGTCTGTTATAATACGAACTAACCAGACATGCTGCCCTTTCAGAATGGCCTTTTTCTCATGATGTGGGTGCCAACTATTATAATGTAAATAACTCTTAGAAAAAGTACTTTTCCAAAATATATTAGACATGTAACAGGTATGTACAGAATTCTTCATTAGCAATATGTCCAAAAATGAAATTTGATTGTAATCATACTTATGTGTGAACTTCAAAAAGGATGTGGTGGCATTTATTTAGTCTACAAATTCCTGAAGCTTAGGTTGACTGTCATTCCACAAAATAAAGATGACATCCAATATCTCGTATATAAAAGCAAAAAATCTTTAAATATACTGTTAAACATGTATTGATGCTCCCAAAAGGCCATAACTAGGTTAGCGAATGAGGGGGCAAAGGTTGCACCCATCGCTACATCTGTTGGTAATATTTATCATCAAAGAATATAAAATTATTCTTAATGACAATGTCCATCAAAGTAACCACCATATTACGTTTATGCTGTTGTAATTCACAAATTAAAAATAAATGGTTTTCCAGCTATTGAAGACCCACTGAATGGGGATAACCAAAAATAAACTGATCACATCAATGGTAACAAATATGACTTTGTTACCAAACTCAAATTCATTAACTTGCTTCAAAAAATTTCAGAGGTCTTTACTAATATAAGGTAGTATACCCACTGACCCCTTCAGTCTGGCAATAAAAAACGTTTTACTCCAGTAAGCATCAACAACTGGTCTAAGGGAGGGGGGGGGGTCACTAGTATCCTTATGAACTTTAGGGATACCAAAAATACCCACAATGATTGGTTTAACATTCAACATAAAATTTAGTTCTTGTAATGAAATTTGACCCCGCAAATGCATGTCATTTAAATCCAAGTCAATTTTCCTGTAAGCTGTAAAAATTTAATTGCAGGAAACCTCCCTATAACAACAGTCATCAAGTAAAGTTCTCATTTTATTGTTATAATCTGTAACATTCATTATAGCAAGGCCCCCTCCTTTACTGGGTTTCATAACATGTAAAGAATGATCATGCCAAATGTCCTTAAACAATGATAACTCATGACCAACCAAATTGTAATATCTATGCTTATTTTCACAACCCAACACGTCTTATGTCATACTCACAACGTTTTTCAAACATAGCTATATGGTTGTTCATAGGTGGAATAAAAGTACTAGCTCTAGAACCACCATTTTGATAAAAATAACCAAAATTGTCTGGAAACCACAGGGCCAGATTCAGCTTCTGGGTATATAATTTCAAGTCAATCATTGTACTTAAGATTCACCCATCTCACTGGCACAAAAGACACTCCTTTTGAAAGAACATCAGCATGTTCAACCAATAAAACTTTTGTTTAATAGTTGAACAATTTAAAATCATTGGACTTACTAAAAACCACAGAAGCACCTAACACATGCTGTTCACGTCTAAACTATTCAAGGGGACAGCCTCTGCCAATTCTGACTCCCTGATCTCACATTGGGTCTCGCTCCTGATTGGTAGAATCTCGATGACTCATTGTAATGGTGTTGGCCTTCCCCCGTTTGCTGCTTCTTATTCATTATTCTCTCCGAGTGTCTGAGTTCTAAAGGGGCCAACTCTGTCCGGTTCTCATTGGTGATCTCTGTGTCTTGAAAGTTGACATCATTAAATGCCTGAAACTGGGAAGCATGTTTGTTTCCCATAAGAAGTAATGGGTATGCTTTGCCTTTTGTGTAACTATCCTGATCCATTAAAATTTTTTTTTGCTTTATGATTCAGGATAGAGGCACAAGTTTCATCAATGCCAGAGAAAAATCTTCCTGCAATCATTTTCATATTGCTAAAACAATAAATCTTTATTGATTAAATTATTCAACTTGTCCATGTCGTTAGAGAGTCACTCTAATTCCAAGTCATTATATTTGACCATTAATCTCATCAAGTCTAGTCCTGCTTTATCAAAAACTTTAACCAGCTCCTTTTGATAATCAGAGCCAGGCATAACCCCACTCAGGTAATGCCAAAAATGCAAACCTTTAGGGACCTGATTATTCCTGATGTTTTTAAGCAAATAAGAATTATGCAACTGAAGTTTTATATAAGCTCAGTCTCAAAAAGATTTAAGTAGTCATGCAAGGAATCCGCAGGTAGCTCAGAACTATCATACTGAACTGTTCTCTCCTGAGAAGGAAACTCCAAGTTGTTATTCTTCCATTGTGGAAAATCTATCAAACTCATATTCGTGTTGTTCCCAGTAATTGGCGTTGGCTGAGTTAATGGCAAACCCAAGCTGTTTGCATTAGTAGAAGCCAAAGACACTTGCTGATTGTTAGCCACTGTAATACCATACCACTGACTTAACTGCTGAACCAGCAATGTAAGGTCTCCTATAAGGTGAATCGGGTCTTACTGAGTAATGTCTGAGCCAGAGGTCAATAAACCAAGGGATAAAGGCACACTAAAAATGACTGAAATCCACCAAGAATAACACAAACCACACAGAAATTCCTGTAGTGAAAGACACTGGCTCACAATGCAAAATTGTACATAAAAAGTGAACTTTAATAAAACAGTCAAGCATTTTTGTTCCATTATATCAATTAAAGGAACTTAATCAGAACTAAAAAGCAGACCCCCAGACATTTATTCATATCATATAAGTGAACAGCCCTTCCAAACAGACACTATTGTAAGGAATCTGTGCACTTTTGGTGATAATTCCTTATCATGTTACCATCATGTCTCTTCAGTAATTCATAAAGTCTTCTATTTGGCTCATCTAAATTCCAAAGCCATCTCCACTAGAGCCAAAGAGTCTTATTTCCTCTTTACTCGTATCTCATCCGATTCATTATTGAATACATTGGACCTTTTGCCATGTATTAGTCTAAATATATCACTTAACTTGAGAGACCTCAGAAATTAATAACTAAAAAAGATCAGTGTCCTCAAAATCTTTATTATCAGGACTGGCGGCCCGTTCTCTGTGCTCAATCTCTGATAGACTCCTCTGTGGTGATCTGTGTCCAGCCTTTCAAGCCATGAAAGCTCCAACCCTCTATAGCTGCCTATTCTTTCAAAGAATAAATGAAACCTCAATACCCACTTAAAGGAACTAAACATCAACAGACAAATAAGACAGACAAGGTGAGAGGTTCATATCCCAACTTATCCCTCACCTCTAGAACAAACTTCCACTATATGTCAAGCAGAGTAGCACCTGTTCTAACTTTAGAGCAAACCTAAATAATTGGATCAGCAAGCTCAAAGTCTCCCTAGGTCTATCTTCTCTTGTCCTTGAGGCTGGGAGGAACTTTTGAATAGTATTTTGGACAGGCTTGTAATGGTTTGCAGACTGATCGCCTAGTACTTGTCTGTGAACTGGAAAAGTTGATTAGTTTTCATTTCTTTTCAGATTTTAGTATAATTTCTCCATTTGAGGTGAAAGGCCAAGGTGCCATGAGGCATTTTAACAAATAACACTTTGAAGCTGTTTTTGTAGTCTGCCATCTACATGTATTTAGAAGTTGTTGGATAATGCCCTTCATCGTAGACAGATGCTTGCCATTTTATCAAGGACACAAACATCACAGCCACTAAAAAAGGAAACAAAAATACTGATGTTAGCATAGCATCCATTATTTAAAAAATAAAAACCGCTAAAGAAGGATTTTTGTAGGAACAAACCCTGTGCACCCCCATACCCCTACAACTTGAAGAAACATAATTCAGAGGTTGCCTAGCCTTGGGGGTAAGAGATTACAACTTTATCCCTAGTAATCTGGCAGGTTTCAATACTAGTGCACACCTCAGTTCTTGCCATGACATAAAGGCACATAACTAGTGGGCTACTGAATAAAGTACATACTCCCTCTGGCAATGCAGGACCCAAAGGTCTTTTACCAGTGGTTGTAATAACAACAGTCACCAATGTCCTTTGCAGACTGACATCATCCCGATCATTTCCATTAGTTGGCAGGAAGGCTGCTAGGATCTGTACTTCATCTTTCAAAACAACCAAGTGCTGTGTGATATGATGTCTTCCAAGTTTCAAACCCTCCACACTAGCCAAATTATACCAAATAAGGACCTGCCATTAGGGAATCCAGGACACTGGACTGATTGGGTAATAAAACCTTTAGAAAAGCCAACCTTCCCTTATGTAGACTGAATTATGTCTGGATAAACTGAGAGTATTCTAGAGTATTCTATCTTTTCAGCATGTCTTCACTGCACAGAACACAGAAGCTCTTTGGCACGGTCAGGAAAATGGCCTTGTATGATCTCAGGACATTACTAGGGTTAAAGTCAGCAGGAAAGTGGCCTTGTATGATCTCAGGACATTATATATTACTGGGGTTAAAGTCAGCAGGAAAGTGGCCTTGTATGATCTCAGGACATTATATATTACTGGGGGCTAAAGTCAGCAGGAAAGTGGCATTGTATGATCTCAGGACATTATATATTACTGGGGTTAAAGTCAGCAGGAAAATGGTCTTGTATGATCTCAGGACATTATATATTACTGGGGTTAAAGTCAGCAGGAAAGTGGCCTTGTATGATCTCAGGACATTATATATTACTGGGGTTAAAGTCAGCAGGAAAGTGGCCTTGTATGATTTCAGGACATTATATATTACTGGCATTAAAGTCAGCAGGAAAGTGGCCCTGTATGATCTCAGGACATTATAACATAGCCAAATTATGGAACTCACTCCCACCCACAATTACCTCCATACCATCATGCACCCACTTCAAAATTTTACTAAAAGCGCAACTAAAAACATGCTGGCTATGCCCTTGCAACTCCCACTCTAATATCATCCACCCCATCCAACCACTACCTTTCTTTCCACTCCACTAACTACCTTGATTATAGCAAGCTCAGATGCTCATAAGCCAGTACTTATACAGCACGAACTTCTTCTTCTTGTAACATTTGTTAATGTCTGGTATGCACTTCACAGATAAAGATTCTAGTTGTCTACTGATGTACTATGTTCTTCATCTGTAAATATGTTGTAAGTAATTGCTATGTAAGTTGTTAATCACTATGTAATCCAATGTAAATACTGTCTGTTTATTTTAACTGTGGAGCTTTTCTCCCCGGGCCTCCGCTGAAAATGGACCTACGTCCAGTCGGACACTCCCGGTCAACAAATTTAAATAAATAAATATTACTGGGGTTAAAGTCAGCAGGAAACTGGCCTTGTATGATCTCATGACATTATATATTACTGGGGTTAAAGTCAGCAGGAAAGTGGCCCTGTATGATCTCAAGACATTATATATTACTGGGGTTAAAGTCAGCAGGAAAGTGGCCTAAGTCAGCAGGCGAACCATAGTAGGTCTGAGTGTTCTGATGGTGTGTCTGCCTTCTACTTGTATAACTGTTGAGGCAATCACAAAAGACATATTGATTTGATGCACATCAGTGTTACCATCTTTGGGTAAGTGGCTAAACAAACGTTTAAGAAAAAGGAAGAGTACAGCATGTCTTAAATAAATAGGCAATAAAAACATTTTGAGCATTATATATTAATTTCTGTCTTATACATGTGTATAAATAGTAAGATTATTAACATTTGTGTCAGCTGGTACCCTGTCTATCAGTTATAGCTGCACTATACATACAGTAGATGAATTGTGCTATTGCATAGAGACGTGATAATGCAGAATTTCTTTAAGAGGGAAAAGCTCAGGGGAGAGTTTTGATTACTCACAGATTATGGTAGGAAACAATACTGTTAGAAATGAATTGGTGAGGGTCTTTATGCCATGATTTTCTGTGTAGGCCACTGAACTTAATACTGACAGCATAGGCTTTCAAATATTGCAAGCTTCTCATGCTGAAAACATTTAGGGATCATGTTTGCATCACAAATTCCGTGTGTAGCACACATTTAAAAGTCATATTTGTATCACAAACCTCACAGGATGCACACATTTCAGTCATGTTCACATCGTGCACCTCACAAGATGCTCACATTTAAGATTCAAGTCAGTATCACAATCCCCATACATTTCACACATTTAAGGGCCATTGTTGCATCACAAATCTCAAAATGCATACATTTAATTGTTACGTTTATATCAGAAAGTCTGTATTCTACACACATTTATGGATCCAGTTCATATCACTCACCCCATAAGATGCTCACATTTAAAGGGAATATTGTATCACAATCCCCACAAGATGCATTCATTTAAGGGTCATGTTTGTATCAGAAACTGCATATGCTACACACATTTAAGGGTCCAGTTCACATGAAACACCCCACAGATGCTCATATTTAAGATTCATGTTTATATCCCAATCCCAATATGCTGCACACATTCAAAGGTCAAACTCATATCACACACTCATATTTAAGCATTATGTCATATCATAAACTGCTTATGCTGCACAAATTTAAGGGTCATGTTTATGCCTGCAGTACATCAGAGGTGGGCATTGATTTACAGTGTTGCAATCCTTATTCTGGGTCCAAGCTTGAAGCATGAGGATTACAACCTGAGTAAGGGCTTTTAGTTTTATCTGGCAATGGTGTAGAAATTGTATCATTATGACCTGCTGCTAAACCAGATTTACAAGTGAGACTGGATTCATTCATATTATTGACATACTTTATATTTAAGCTGAGTCACAACCCATATATGGTTCACAATGAATTAATGTTTATGACTTTCAGTAAAAGAAGACCATGTTTACTTAAATGTACAGTCAGAATATTTAAACCTTTTCTGTGGAAAGTAATAACCCATTAGAAATAAAGATGTTTCACATAAGACAAGGCATACAAGCATTTGCCTGAAGAAAGATGAACTGGTATAACTTCAACTTGCCCTTTAAAATATGTTGAAATACTGCCATTTCGTTCTAAGGTGGTTGAATTCAGGAAATAAGTTAACTTACCTTTCATGAATCATTTTCAGCCACATCATGAACCACAAGGGGAAGGGTAAATGTAATATATATTTACATGATTTTAGAGGTGCTTGCCAACCTGCATGTTTTTGAGAGGTCAGAATAAATGGGGCTTTCAGAGAAAACCCTCACTGACAAAGAATGAACAAGAACAAGCCATGCCAACTCTGACCAGAGGATAGGATTGCATCCAAGATCATAGAGCTTTGAATTAGAAACCCTAACCATTGAAGTACTGTGCTGTTTAAGCCAACTTTCATTCATTCTTAATATTCCAGGCTAATACGAAGCGGTGCAGAAGAAAGTTCAATTTTACATGCATAAGCATGACTAACAATGAATATTAAACCACAGGAATCTGCATTCAACACTTGCTCTATTATGAAGCCTAATATTATTTAGAAATTAGTCTGGAATTCTTCAACATCACTAGATTAAATATACCTCTTAATTTTTTTTGTTGCATTTTAATAACCAGATGGTTCAAAATTAGTCATGTCCTTTGCACCCTGGAGACCTGGGAGCAAGCTTCAGTTTGATTTGTGTGTTTGTTGTTTGACCGTTAAAATGCATCTTGTCAGAAGCCTTTTCCAGTGGAGAACAGGGGAGAAATGATTTTCAAAATGATGTACACACAGAGCAAGGAGCAAAAGTTATATAGTAAACATATACAACATAAAAGAATACAGTAGACGTACTCAGATTTTACACAGTAAAGAAAGAATAGCATAGTAAAATTTACTATGCAAAGGGCACACAGAAGAAACAAGAAGGTTAACAGGCAATAGGAGTGATGTGAACAAGGCAAAAATGACAAATGTGCACACGCCAAATACCATAAGAACAGTAAAAACATAACAATAGAATTAAAAATTAAAGGACAAGTGCAAGGAATTAAAACCAGGTATAAAGTGCATATGCAAGGGATCCTATCAGTCATTAGTAACAGGAAACATAATGCACAAAAAAATCAGCATAGATTATATTGTATTTTTTCAGCAGAGTATTACAAATGTTCTTAGCTTATATAATCACATAACTTTTTTTTTTATAAAAATAGACAACATTGACATGAAAGGAAACAGTTTCATAAAAAGACTTCTGGGATGACTAGTCAAAGAAGAATGTAATATCAGCAGGAAGTGAATAAAAACAGTAGCAGATAAATGCAAACCAGTTAAAGTATCAAAGATATATCAGCAGACCAGGAAATGAGTCAAGACTATAACCAGGAAAATTAAATATACACATATATCTATATTTATCTATCAATACATACTGTATATATATATATATATATATATATATATATATATATATATATATATATATATATATATATATATATATATATATGTATCTGCATATATATATATATATATATATATATATATATGTGTATAGAGAGAGACAGAGTGTGTGTGTGTGTGTGTGTGTGTGTGTGTGTGTGTGTGTGTGTGTGTGTGTGTGTGTGTGTGTGTGTGTGTGTGTCAGTTTGAATTTGTCAAAGAGATATCATACCTGTTAAACCTGGTGGACTTCTTCGAGACCATCACCAAGGCCCTGGATGAGAGGAAATCTGCACAAACAGCCTACCTAGACTTACCCAAGGCTTTAGACACTGTCCCCCACTGAGGCATCATTGACAAACTCACCCAGCTAGGTATCGACTCATATCATTAGATGGGTCGCTAACTGCCTCACTGATAGAACACATATAGTCAAAATAAAGGAATCCACCTCCAACAGCAGACCTGTAACCAGTGGTGTTCCACAGGGATTAGTCCTGGGACCTCTACTGTTTGGGACCTATTTCTGTGAATTACAAGTAAAAACTAAAGGTCTGTGGCTGACAAAGTTTGCTGATAACTGCAAACTGGGAGTGGTCATAGAATCTCCAAATGATGTCAACATCCTACAAGAGGGTCTTACACAAGCAAATAATTGGTGCCAAATTCATGGCCTTAAACTCAATGCAAAAATAGTGTGTTATCATCCCTTTTGGTAAGAGCAATGTTCCTGCTAACTACCACATCAACAGCAAAACCCTAAGTGCATACACAGTGGTGAGAGACCTGGGCACACAGGTTGACAGCAACCTTACCTTTGATCACCATGTCTCCAGAGTGGTAAGAAGGCCATTCTATATTTCTCATCTCATAAGTAAGGGCATTGCCTCCAGATAAAAAATAAGTTATAAAATCCATATACTCTTCCCTCATTAGGCCAATAACTGAGTACAACACCCCTTTTGGCATGTACATTTTCAAGCAGCTGCAGCAATTGGAGAGACCACAAAGATTCCTCACAAGGAAATTTCAAGGTCTGCAGCATCTGTCCTATATGGATCATTTGAAATCACTGTCACTTTATTCTGTCTGATACAAACTACTCAGAGGCAATATCTGCCTTGCATATAAGGCAATCTGATCCTACTTTATTGAAAATTCTGCACATCCACAAGTTAAATGGTACACGGGTTACTTGCTCTAAAGACTTTAACCTGGTATGTGACATTAATAGAACCCACTGAAGGGACAGATTTGTCTCCTATAGGTTACCACGCCTTTTGGAACAGACTCCCACTTCATGTCAAACAGAACACCTCACTGGCCATCTTAAAATGCAATCTGGATGATTGGATGGGTAACTGTAAATTCATCCTGGGGGTTCTATCTGTGTCCCTCTTGGACAGGGGCAATAGGTTATAATCATGAAAATAACAGTAGAACATGGCTAGGCTTGTAAGGGCCCTAGGGCCATTAGCCTAGTAACTTGCTATGATCCTATGATCCAAATGGAACTGATGCCATAACTATGAAAAAATTGGAAAAACAGTAAGATGAAAATATATAAAGAAAATGGAAATGAGTTGTTGAATTGCTGAATTGTGGTAAATATAATAAAACAAAGAGGACAATCAAGGAAACATAAACAAATGACGGTGATGGAATAGAATTAGTACTCAAGCGAAAAGAGGAAACACTCAGAATATTTAATAGAGGCAGAAACCATGGGTAAAAGAACTGAGACAGTTAACAAAATACATAAACAGATACATCAATAGGAATTGGCTCTAGTTTTAAGGAGAACAGAGAAATGAGTATGGAAACGAATATGTAACAGGGATAGGAAGTGGTAGGGAAAATGCTTAGACAAAGAAGTTGGAGGGGTAGGAGGATATGGGGTTTGGGAACTGAATATCTAAAAAGATGGGAGGGAGCTTGGGAACCTCGTATCTATAAAGGCAATCGTGTACAATTTTGCATTTAAGGATTTCTAACAATGCAGCATCAAAAGGAGCTGTATGTCCAAGGAGAAAAATGTCACATTAGAGCTGAAGAAGGGGAAGGACACATTGTGTTGAACAGAAGTTTATTGGTGAAGGAATCTTGTAATAATAAGGAACAGGCTCAGTATTCCAACAAGCCTAAAATTCATAATGCATTCAGTGGTGAAACAGAAATTGTAGTTTGTTTGGACTTGACCTATCTGTTAGAAGGCAGATTCAGGTTTACTTAAAGGACTATTACAGTTAGAAACTGGAAAAAAGTGGAAAAAGAACCCACATAAGAAAACAAAAAATCAAACTCTAGTAATAATCATATGACTGAATATGAATAATCTCTTCATATTCATCATAAACTATAAGAAATATTATATAGGTAGTTCCAGAAGAAAGAAAAAAATCCAAAAAAGCTAAAAATCTAATCCTAAGGAATCCTGGAAGATTTTCAAACAATGCAAAAGAGGAAAACTTTAGATCAAAATTTCTAGAAGAATATTAAGAGCTATCACCCAAGATTTGATATTAAATTATTTAAAATTGATTTGTCTTTTGTGATTATTTTATACGCACAATAGTACTTGTTAACCAATGAACTAAATTCCCTCCATTGCATAAATGAAAGATTACACCAATTTTTAGAAATGCAAAGTTTTAAAAAGATAAAGAACACACACATCCATGGGAACTGACAACATCCCAGGCTGCGTCCTACACAAATTACAGAATGAAATGGCACCCCACCTAAGTACCATGTTCAATCATAGCCTCACCTCAGGCTTTGTGCCCACTGAATGGTGCACAGCGATGGTTATCCCACTCCACCACGGACTCCGGGAACTACCGCCCCATTAGCCTAACAAGCCTGGTCTGCAAGGCCATGGAACATATCATCATGGAACTTATAAACAAAGACATTGATAATCTCCAAACTCGACCCCACCCGGTTCGGGTTTGTAAAAGGCAGATTATGTCTCCTAAAACTGATAGACTTCTTTGAAGCCGATACAAAAGCCGTAGACAAGGGTAAGGTGGTTCACACAGCCTATATAGATCTTGCCAAGGCTTTCAACACCATCCCCCACTTTGGAATTATAGATCAACTCACTAAATTAGGTATAAATCCCTATGTCACAAGATGGGTTGCCAACTGGCTCACTGACAGAACCCACACTGTGAAAGTAGCAGACTCCAAATCCGACTTCAGACCAGTGACAAGTGGAGTACCACAGGGTCAGTCCTGGGCCCTCTCCTGTTTGGTATCTACTTTTCTGAAGTACAGGTTAACACAAAAGGTCTTTGGCTAATGAAGTTCACAGATAACTGCAAACTAGGAGCCATAATCAAAACTCCTAACAATGTGGACATCCTACAAAAGAGCCTCACTGAAACAGATGCCTGGTGTCAAAGCCATGGCCTCAAGCTCAATGCCAAAAAGTGCATTGCCACCCCCTTTGGTAAAAACACTGTACCCATGAGCTACCACATAGGTGGTAGTCTACTTAACACTGAAAGTGTGATAAGAGACCTTGGGACACAGGTGGACAGTAGTCTCTCTTTTGAAAATCAAATCACCACAGTAGTCAGGAATCCTTCTGCATGGCACACCTCATCACAAAAGGCTTCTCATCCAGGAAAAAAGAGGACATTGTCCCCCTCTACTCATCACTCATTAGACCCATTATAGAGTACAACGCCCCTTTTGGTATGTACCTCACAAGACATCTACAACAACTGGAAAGGCCACAGAAATACCTCACAAAGAGGATTACCAGCCTCAAACAGATGCCCTACGCAGACCATCTCAAAAAACTCCAGCTTTACTCTGTCGCATATCGCCTACACAGAGGCGATCTCTGCCTAACATACAAAGCTATGTCAAACTCAGAGCTGTTGGACACGCTCCACTTAAAGAAATCCCAATCCCTCCAAGCTACACAGTCTAGGGACATAAATCTTGTCACCACAATAAACAATGCTGGAGGGATAGATTCTGTGTCCCAGAGATTTCCCATACTCTGGAATAAACTACATATCTATATCAAACAAAGCTCCTCATTAGCACTCTTCAAGAAAAATCTTGATGATTGGATGGGAAATAGGAAATTTAGCCCAGGGATCACCTCTGTGGCTCTGCTCCACAGGGACACAGGAAAATAATTTTCTTGTGTGGCAAAAGCAAAGGTACCTTTTTGGCTAGGCTTATATAGGCCCTAGGGCCAATAGCCTAGTACCTACCTATGAACCTGTAAACCTATAATCAGTGCCCTCAATTTGTATGACTTCATTTTACATTGTGTTATATGCAAAATAGCAACTTGCCATGAAGTTGATGGCAAATTGTGGATAACTAGTTTAATTCTATTTTGTAAAATATTCCATAATTTCCTTGTAAATTTATAACTCCATAAAATGTGCATCAAGTCAGCTTCAGCCATTCCATAAGCTATACAACAATCATAAACTGAAAATTTAAAACATACTAATGTAATAGAGTCATATAAGCATTATTAAAAATCATAAGTTGAGTCATAAATACTTTTTAAGGGGATAAATTTAATGTTCAATGATATAATCTAACAAGTTATATATTAATATTATTATTGTTTTGATCAATGTATATATGTATGTAGCATATTTATAATACTGTTCAAATTTTAATTGAGTATGTAGTTTGTAAGATAAAAGTCTGACTGTATTAAGGGCAAAGAGAATTTTTTTAAGTAAATCAATTTTGTTAAATTTATCACAGGAGTATCAAATGTATCCTTTATCAAATATGTAACCATGGCTAATATCGGGAAGTAGCTTTTAGGTGATTTAAGATACTCTGAAACTTTTGATATGGATGCTAACTGATATTGAAAAATATCCCATAATATCTTTTATCAGAGGAAATGGAGAAAGATTAATCACCAGATTATTTATAAAAAGATTACAATTGTTAAGAATTGCCCAAAGGATATTGTGCTACTTGATAAAGGTTTAGTTATTGCCTAAAATTTTGAAAGTGCTCAATTAAGCTCTTAATAACAGGATGAAGTTTTAGCTTCTTAGTATCAGATATGAAACTAAGTCAGACACCAAATCTTCTCTTTGGGAACATAATTAATTACTCTGTTCAGTATAGAGGAATTATTAATAAGATAATATGCAAAAAAGTCTGGAAGGCCCTTACCACCTTGGTTTTTAGGGTAAATCAAATAACATTATGCATTTTGGGGTACCAAATAAATTTAATTAAATTAGTCTGTATTTTTGTAAAAAAAATAGGGAATATTATATATCTAGAGAGAGGAAATAAAAAAGGAGTCTAGGAAAAATATTAATTTTTATAATGGCAATTTTACATAAAGAGACATTCTTACAGCTCCATCTTTTAATATCTAAAATAAAATTCTGCCATGTATTATAACAATGTGTTAAAAAGTTAGAAGAACTAGTAATCAAAAAATTTACACAAAATTATTTAATTGATTGTGCCAATTTAAGGCCATGTATATTGGACCAATTAATGGTATAATCTCTGTTAATTAAAATAGGGGAGAGAGAAGATATTTGTATGTTTAATTTATAGTTCTCAAATTTAGAAAACTTATTAGTGGCCAGTAAAATCTTGCATACAACTATATTTGGACAAGTGAGATAATATTAACATCACAAGGAATGCTGTTAATGGGATTTTAATATTAAAAGGATTCAAGACAATGTAGTTTGTTGTCTGGGAATTAGAAATAACATCTCTGTATATCAATTAAAAAGATAGAGGAAAGTGAGCAACCTTGATGTGCCACATTTTTAATGTACCTTTTTTTGATCCGAATAGGGTCTGAATATGCCCTATTTATATAGAACTGGGTAGAGTGATTAGCATATAGAATTTGAATATGGCTAATAAAGTGTGTGGGTAATCAAAATCTATCCAAAATAGCAAACAGAAATTTTAAATTAACTTTATCAAATGCTTTGGTTTCATCAATAACCAAGTTATAAGTATTAGCATTATAATTTCCCTGATTGCTGTAATGTTTCAAGAGTTATAATTTGATCTGAAATCTGACAATTACAAATAAAACCTGACTGAAATTGGGATATTAAGTTAGAATTTAATTTTTTGAGTCTGTGGGCAGATATTATAGCATAAAGTTTTATATCATTATTTTGTCACAGATATATTTATCTGTTTTGTTTTTAGGGATTTGGAATTGTTTGGCATGATTTATATAATGGTCTGAAATTCCTTTTTTACTAAAGTAATTAAATATTATTAAATGATTTTTGTAATTTGTTCATCAAAACACATATCTATCATGTTCGGGTGCTTTGCCCTTTTAAAATTATGTATAGATAATTTTATCTCAGACTCTTTAATAGGTTAAGACAACAGATTATGTTTCCATTGAAGTACTGGGAATTTCAGTTAGATTAAAAATTCCTCTAATTCTCTAACAAATGCTGATAAATCTGATTCATATAGATCACGATAAAATTTTCAAAAATGCTCATAATATTCTAAGATATTATTGCATAGTTTAAAATTGTGGTTAATGGAGTAAATAAAGGGTGGTGGCTTGTCTTTTGAAAGCAAAGAGGCTAATTATTTAGGTTGAACTTGTAATGATTCCATATAATTATCTGATATTTTACTTTTATGCCATAACAACTGAGATAGGTATATTATTTCTAGTTTTTTACAAAATTTCTCAGTTTTTAACTCAAGTTTAGGATCGTAATTAATACTAATTTTGTGTTCGAGATGAGAAAAAGTTGATTTCATATATTTCTCTTTCTGTTTCTTAATTTTATTATGATACGATGCTTTAATTATTAAACGTTCTCTTAGTTTAACTTTTAATGCAGCCCAGTAAATATCTGGATTTTTTGCTATTATGTGATTGTTAAGTGTTATGCTTCTGTTATGTGATATATGATCTAAGCATTCTTCTAATAATTTTTGGATTTTCTTAATCACATCCTCTTCTTGAAGCAAAATAGGCAAAGAGTCCATGTATTTACCCCATTATTTTTAGAAATTGGTAGGGGTACAATAATAGACTTTTGAGTTTTTGAGTGTCTGGGATTGTATGTGGATCACTATAAAATAAAAAAATAGCCAAGACTAAAAGGTACAAAAAAGAATTTAATGTGACAGTAAGCACTTTCGTGGGCACACATACACCTGCTTCTTCAGACTGTTCAACAAAACTAATGCACCACATTTAAATAGCTAACAAAATAAGCACATGACAGTCAGGTGTTTAAAAAGGTCCAATGGGACTTAACTTTTTCATGTTCAATGATTCCTTTTATATTCAAAGGAGAGGGGTAGCCAAGGGGTCACCATGTGGGGCTAGCTTTGCAAATCTGGTCATGTGTTTTTGGGAGAGGAAATTTGTTCTGGAACATAGGCTATATTCAAACTATTTATTTTATTACACCCTATATCTGGATGATATATTCCTAATTTTTGAGGGAGAAGCTGACATATTTAATGAATTTCTGGTATACATTAATACTACAACTGATTTTTTAAGATTTACCAGTAACTTTCATATAGAAAAAAATTGCATACCTAGATGTACCCTTACGGAAGGACATGGTCAGACAGAAGTATGTGGCCACCATCCACAGGAAGGACACGTACTCAAATTCTTTCCTCCACTTTACCAGCTCACAACCTATGCATCAGAAAAAATCCACGGTGAAAGGCCAGCTAGTCAGGGCAGCTAGAATGGTTTCAAACTTGGTAGATTTTAAGGAGGAATGTAATTTTTACGTACCCTATTTATGAACTGAGGTTACCCAGATTATATTCTAGATAAACTGATACATGAGGTTACCTGTAAAAGGAATGCTAGACACTTTAGAGCTATCTTGAATGGCTCTGAAACAGATGGGGGCTTATATTTGAACAATTACAGTAGTAGCCCCTCTTTGGGTGTGTTTATGGAGGATAGGACTGACCAAGTTTACCATAGCCCTGACTTTTCTCTCTCATTCATCACCACTTTTAGTAGTGATGCTTATTATATTAAGTGCATTTTGGAGAGAAATTTGAATTTTATTATTGAGGATGAGAATTTGCAGAAAAGATTGCCCCTCACTCCCAATATTGTATTTAGGAGGGGCAGCAATTTGAAGTACCTCTTAGGTAACAACATGGTACAAACCCCAAAGACTAAGGGTATGTTTAAATGTGAAGCCTGCAATTTTTGCAGATTCATAGATACTGGTTCCTTGTGCCAAGTTAATAATACAAATATTGTTTGCAAGGGGAGGTATAGCTGCAATTCTAAGGGGTGCATGTACTTAGTTAAGTGTAATTCCTGCTTAGGTTTCTATATAGGTAAGACGGATAGGAAACATAAGGAACGCATATATGAACATCAATATGCTATTAGGAACAGGAAAGCTGAGAATGCCTTAGCTAAGCATACTCTTAATAACCCTGGCCATTCATTCTCCTTTAGGATTATTGACCATATCTGTTCTCATATTAGATGAGGATGATTTTCTTTATGGCTAGAGCAGCGGGAATTATATTGGCAGCTCAGACTAGATGCCTTCAATTACCCAGGGTTAAATGACACATGCTCAATAGCTTGCATTTTAAAACTAAGAAATTTGATGAGATAGCATTTTTTATCTTTAGAATGTTATTTTTACCTTTAGAATGTCCATTTTGTATAAACTAAGGTAGTTTAGGGACATACAGTTTCTTGGTAATTTCAGATTTTATACTATATCTGTATTTAAACATTTTATAAGCTGTATTTTAATTATATGTTGTTTGATTGTTTTCTAAGTCCCATTGGACCTTTTTAAACACCTGACCATCATGTGTATATTTTGTTAGCTATTTAAATGTGGTGTATTAGTTTTATTGAACAGCCTGAAGAAGTGGGTGTATGTGTGCCCACGAAAGTGCTTACTGTCACATTAAATTCTTTTTTGTACATTTTAGCCTTGGCTATTTTTTGTTTTATAGTAGTTCTATAGTTTGTATTGGACATGGATCAGTAACAAAATTAATTATGATAATAGTGAGTTAGAAATAAGAAAACTATTTTCCTAGACCAAACTTTAAAACACTGGGAATAATAAGTGTAATTGTTACTTCCCCTGTTGTTGGAATATACGGGATCAGAAATATCAAATTCTTTCTGAAGATCTAGGATAGCTAAATAGACATTCATATTCTTATAGAAAACATGCTAACTGTATCATTATATGGATTGACTACCTCATTCCAATCACCTCCTCTTAAACAATAGCAATCTTTAAGCTAGGTTAAGATGTTAAATGTTTGTGTAATCCAATGTAACTGATTGTTACATGATTCAAGCATAACAACAGTTTGGACTATGAATTGAATTTAATGCTAATATAATACTATTTCCACTCATCGTGAACAGAAACTAGAATATTCACTGTAGGTGATTTATTTTTTTTTTTGGTTGAGACATTGAGACAGTAATCCCTTTTCTTCTAGAAGAGTTACCTGAAAATTCCTTATATTTCAACCACTTTTTATTACTGTTCTCTTAACATATGGGTTTCCTATATAAAAAGAATGTTAGCTGATAGCTTATAAAACAATTTTATTTATTTAGGTTTTTTTTGACATTTGTTTACTGAAAAAGTCTGACTAAACAGTAAACACTCATTTTCAGCAGAAGCCTAGGGAGAAAAGTTCCTGAGAGTTAGATAACATCAAATAAAACAGTAGTATAGATGTAATTTTAAAATGGCATATATGCATACAATCTGTCACTGAAATACATAGGTACAATAAAGCATGAGAAGACACCAGTAATGTAATAATAATACAGTTAGGAAAAAAAATGACAAATGTGACAATTAGTGTATATACAAAAATATTAGAGGTATAGTCTACTATGCTAGGAAATAAAAAAAAAATGCAAGTCCCCCCAAGAATGGAGAGAGGGCAGGTGCTCAAACGTACATGTGGATAGTATGATGAGTGGTTTGCATGAATGTGAAGTATTTACTGTATTTACTGATGTAGGTCATACAGGTAAGGGACATCGGTATAGTCATGAGTTACTGAAAAATTCCTTGACAGAAGATGTAAATACATGGAATAAATACATTGAATAAAATTAAAAAGTAACTTTCTTTTCTTAGAATTTTAAATTCCCCTAATATTCCACAAATCAACTGTTTGTCAAAAGCCATAATTTAAAATAAAAAATAGTTATACAAGTACTCGTTTAACAATTAAAAAAAACAAAAAGGTAACCAACTTTGTAAAATATTAATAAAAAAGGAGTTGAAGAGAATATTCTTGTGAAATATGTTGGACTTAACCCCTCTCAACATTCGCCAAGGCCTAAGTCCATGACCACCTGTTTGAGAAGAGTTATTGCCTATCAGATATAAAATTAAATATAAATCATTATTAGCATTGTAATACATATTCAAACTAAGTGAAAAGTATAATCCAAGGCAGCGAAGAGCAGCAAGAAACAGCGATGAAGCCAAAGGTAATCTCCACAAAAAGTTTATTCAAACACACGACATAAATTTCTCCAAGTCCTTCTCTCAAACACACGACATAAATTTCTCCAAATCCTTCTCTCAAGCGCTTTCGCTCAGTGCAATACTGAGCTTTATCAAGATAAAAATGCAGGGCAGAACAACCTTATTTGTAAGTCTCTTAATGAGATCATGTGCTTCATTAATTAAAACCAGTCAAGTTACAATTAAAATTAATTGGTGACCAATTTAAAATTAAAGAGCAAGATGTTGTATGAAATACATAAAATCCTAAATAAAATACCTTTTGTTAAATATGTTGTAGTTGAAAAATATGTTATTTAAAAGATATGTCATTTGAAAATCACAAAGTATTCGTGTATAACTAAATAAATATTGTTATATGTTAATGTCCCATGAAACCACATTTGTAGTGATTGATTCTTATAACACTGTTTAGTGTGCAATAAATATTACAATGGGGTGCCACGAATAAATGATGTGAGTAATAAATAGTAATAGATAAAAATCAAATGTTAAAAATACAAGAATTAAAAATAAAAATAATAATCAAGTATTAAGTGTTCAAACGTTGTTACATAGATTACATTCCCTATACTCAGAATAAATATAAATATAAAATACAAATAATTTGATACAAATAAGTAATGTTGATAATCTCTTACTAAATGCTGTATGCTATAACTTAGCTCTTCTTAGTTTTAAAACACTACTTAAATTTGTGTAGTCATTTAACCCTGGCCATTTAGCTGCATCCAGTCTTAGTTGCCATATAAGCTCCCTATAATCCAATTTAGTCTCCCAGTCACCCCCTCTCTTGTCGGGTGTTATCTGGTCTAACACAATGAACTTGATTTCCATATCTGGGCAGGACAAAGAGTGTTTATAAAAAGCATTGGTCTCTTTTTTCTTGGAAATATCGTAGAAATGCTCATAAATTCTTCTCTTTAGAGTCCTTTCTGTTTTCCCAATATAGAAACTTTGACATTTTATACATGAGCCTAAATATACAACATATTTTGCATTGCAGTTAAAATACCCGTTAGACCGGAATAGATATTTCCTAGATGGGATGTATATACTATGATCATTCAACATAGCAGTGCATTGTTTGCACATTCCACATTTATAAGTTCCTTTCTTGGATCTACTACCAGTGGTATTCGTCATTTCTTTTCTTTCAAATAGCTCTTTCATGTTAGTACCCCTCGTCTAACAAATGTGGGTTTAGTTGGAACCTTTGTTGAAAAATCATCATGCAATGTAAGAACTGGCCAATACCTTGTTATTGTTTACTCTATCAGGTCAGAATTGCTGGAAAATGTGTGTATGTAACTAGTTTGTTCTAGCTGCTGGGTGTTCTTATGCAAGTTATCCACTTGCGGTAACATGCATCCTAAAAGTGGTGGGTATTTTTCTTCTCTACTTGGAAATTTCCATGACCAAATTCTTGATTAGTTTGGCGGGTAGCCCCTTTCACAAAATTTCTCTTCTAAAAGCTAACCTCGTTTGAGAAGTATTCGCAGTGCTACACATTCTAGAAGCACGGATTAGTTGCCCTTTGATAATTCCTTTCTTTTGATAGAAAGGATGACTACTGCTAAAGTGTAGGTAAGAATTAGAATATGTGGGTTTCCTGTATACTCTTGAAGCAAACTTGCCATTGGTGAAATCCTTGATTACAGTTACATCTAGATAGTTCAAACTAGTGTTACTGACTGAGTGTGTAAAGGTCAAAAAGGAAGTGGTGGAGTTAATGTAATTTACAAATTTCTGAAAATCCATCTCTGTTCTATGCCATAACAAACATATATCATCCAGGTATCTAACATAGTGTTTAATGTGTTTCACCCAGTCTGTGCCAAATATGAAAGTCTGTTCCCATTTGTGCAATACAATGTTCGCATACAAAGAGGCACAAGAAGCCCCCATTGCAACTCCCAATTTCTGTTTGTAAATTTCACCGTTAAAACAGATGAAATTATTGTTTAACACAATATCCATGAATTCGACTAGCAAATTCACAACATTGGCACCAAGACTGGCTTCTTTGACCAAAACGTCTTTGAACCAATCCAGACCTGTCAAATGTAGTATACTGGGGAATAGTTGCACTATATCGATAGTTACCATTAAAAGGCCTGGGTGGTACAAATGGGATCCCATACCCTTTAGGAAGTCCCAAGAATCTTTGCATATGTGGCTTAGTGATGTAACAAACCATTTGAGGACGTAGTCAATAAATTTCCCCAAAGGTTCAGTGATGCTTCCTTCACCAGAAACTATTGGTCTGAATTTTAAAGGGTCCAGTCCTTTGTGGGTCTTTGGAATACCAAAAATTACTGGGATTCTTCGTTTGGCTACAAACAAGTAATTATATAGCTTTTCATTAATGGCTCCTTGTAAAAGGTGGTCCATTAATAGATAGTTAATTTTGAAATATGCTATGTGTAGCTCATTTGTTGATATCAAGCCATAATGCTCAACATCCTGTAACATGTTGTAAATATGCGCATCATAGTCTATATTGTACATAAAAACTAAGCCCCCTCCTTTATCTGGTTTCATTACTCTACACCCTTCTTCCTTTAAAAACCTGATTATGTGTGTTTCATTCAAACTTACATTCTGGGGACCTGCAGCAGGTTGTCTAATGCCAATAGCTCTTAGATCTCTTTCCACCAATTCTTCAAACACCTTAGTGGAGGAGTGTGTGGGAGAGTTGAAGGTACTCTTTCTAGTAAGTATGTCACCTTGACAGGGTTGACCCTTGAAGTATAGAGACAAATTCAATTGCCTAACAAACATTTTAAGATCTATCAGTTCTTTTTCAAGATTAAATGATTGTGCTGGTATAAAATGCATACCTCTTGTAAATAAGTTAAAATGTTCCTTCATTATCTCTAAATCAGTAAAATTATAAACCGTAAAATTATTATCCGTGGTCACTGTGTAACTGGTGGGGGTAATAGGAGGTGAATCCAAAGGTACACAACTCTCCTGGTCGGGCATAGCATGACTGATCTCGGTTACTTGTTCCATCTCCTCGTTGGGAATCTGCCCCCCCTCCCCCCGATTTGTCTGGGGGAAATATAAAATTCTGATGAGAGTTCTTTCTTTCCTTTTCCGCTAGTCTCTCACTCCTTCTAGGTAGGTCAACCTGCGTGTCATCATTATTAAAACTACGGACATTGTTGTGCTGTGTAACAGTGTTGTTAGTCCATCTAGCCTTTACTGGGAGTGGGTAAGTCATGCCTTCACTATATTCTCTAAGATCCCTTTCTAATTTGTGTATCTTGCGGTTCACAACCTTAACACAGAACCGGTCTACTTCATTGAAAATATTATCATAGTTATACTTCACTGAAGGAAAGTTCTTGTCATTTACTAATGCGTTATTCAACCCATTTAAGTCCTTAAGCAGAGCATCAGCCTTAGCTTCATACTCTGCTACCATAACCTCCAACATTTCAATTCCTGCATGGTTAAAAATGTCACACAGTTTCTTGTAGTATGCAGTACCTTTTTGAACATTATTTGGAAACTTAAAACATCTTAAACCTTTGGGAACCCTTTCTACTTTCACACATTCTTTTAAATAGTCTATTTCCAGTTGGTTCATTTTGTAGGTGTACAGCTTATCACATAATGTGTTAAAGTCTTGTTCTATATCAGCGTTGTTAACAGTATTGTCTGTACCTTGTTTGAACCAGAACTGCTGTTCCGCCCAGGCATTGAAGTTAAAGTCCTTATTATGGTCACCTACATCAATCGCACCCTGATTGTTTGCTTTGTTTGTCTGTTTACTCATGCCCTGCTGGATACTAGACCCAAACTGAACGCCACTGCTTACTGGCAAGGGTTCACCGGAAATACATCTTCTTTTCCGCTCCAGCCCCTGTTGCTGGTTGCCTGGCAACGTTGAAAGCGTGCCCGTTTTACTAGTGTTGAAAACTTCTGTTAACTGCGTTAACATGTCCAATACTCTGTTGAATTCAGCCCTGGTAACTTGCCCATTTTCATCTAAAACTTTGAGCACCTGTGGGGTGCCTATGAAGTCGCTCTGTACCACTTCCTCTGCCATGGAACAAATCGGAACCAAGAACACAGCAAAAAGCTTGAAACCAAGACCAAGTGAAAAGTATAATCCAAGGCAGTGAAGAGCAGCAAGAAACAGCGATGAAGCCAAAGGTAATCTCCACAAAAAGTTTATTCAAACACACAACATAAATTTCTCCAAGTCCTTCTCTCAAACACACGACATAAATTTCTCCAAATCCTTCTCTCAAGTGCTTTCGCTCAGTGCAATACTGAGCTTTATCAAGATAAAAATGCAGGGCAGAACAACCTTATTTGTAAGTCTCTTAATGAGATCATGTGCTTCATTAATTAAAACCAGTCAAGTTACAATTAAAATTAATTGGTGACCAATTTAAAATTAAAGAGCATGATGTTGTATGAAATACATAAAATCCTAAATAAAATACCTTTTGTTAAATATGTTGTAGTTGAAAAATATGTTATTTAAAAGATATGTCATTTGAAAATCACAAAGCATTCGTGTATAAATAAATAAATATTGTTATATGTAAATATATTCAAACTAGTTATGGTTAAATATTTCTTGAAACTTGCAAAAAAAAAGTACCACACCATGACATCAGATGCACCATTCAAGTCTCACAACGGAACAACCATAATATCCCATGGGAACAGCTGTAATACACTTATTTATGAAACAAAATTACATGTATATGAATCAAATAAAATGATTTTCCCAGTTAAATACATTTGTAACACAAATAAAATGGTCTACCCAGTTAAATGGACTTGTGATTTGCTTGAATAGCAACAAATAAAACAAGGTCTTGGTGCCTTGTTATATCAAAATAGTTTTATCAAAGTAAGTTAAAATCTTTATCCTTGAGCCAAACATAAATTTAAATTAGCTTCTAATTCTAAAAAATGAAACAAATGGAAGAAAAACCACAAGGGAAGCACAGAAGAAATATAGTAAGTGCTTTCATTTACTAAAATAAGTAAACTTCTTCAGACAATTTTACAAAAGAAATACCTGCCCTTAAATATAATAATTTGTTATGACATCATTTCTTTAGTGAAACACCAAGCCTCAATTTAAAGTGCCAAGACACTTTCACTAAAAGGTAATCCACATTATACATAAAACACATTCAAATTGCATTACAAAAACAAATATATATAAAAATATATAATTCTATCTAAGTAAAGCCTTTAATTTTAAAACACTCTTAATAGAAGCTACTTCATTTAATCCTGGCAGAACCGAGGCATTTAATTTCAACTGCCAAATAAGTTCTTTTTCCTCAAGTTTCAATTTCATTGGTCCTCCCCTGATGTTATCAGGAATTTTTCAATGACCAAAAATTTAAATTCATGCTTCAGAAACAATAAAATATGCCTAGCCAATGCATTATTTACATTTCCTTTGTCAATAGCATACAAATGCTCATATATTCTATTCTTGAGGGGCCTTTCAGTTTTGCCCACGTAAAAAACGGGGCACTTAGAACATGAGCCCAAGTAAACCACCCCCTTAGTATTACAATTAAATTTATCATTAATATGATGTTTAATACCATTAATTGTAAAAAAGGTGGTCACATCTATGTATTTGCATCAACGGCAGGCTTCACATTTGAACATCCCACAATGTGGGGGATGACATTTCAAGTTGTTACTCTCCAAAAGTGCTTTAAGGTTCCGCCCTTTTCTAAACACTACACAAGGACCGTCCCCTACATGCTTGTTGATCAAATGATCATTTAGTAAAAAATACCAGTTTTTAAATATAATAGATTTCAATAGGGGGGCATCAATTGAGAAAGTGGTTATAAAACTTAACCTTGCTACATCAACATTAGAAGGTCCAACTGGTTGTAAGGAATCAATATCATCAATAAAGGGGTTAAACATAGGTTCATTAGAAGTGAACTCTAAACCATTTAAACCATGGTGCGCCAAACTAGTAATACCATTACACTCTTTAAACCATGAGACCTTTTAGTAAGACCTCATCAATAAGGTCCTCCACTAATTTACTGGGGTACCCACGTTTAATAAACATGTCCTTCAATACACTGCATTCATCAATAAATTCATTCTCCAAAGTTACCATCCTTTCGGCCCAAACCTTTTGGCCCTTAACAATACCTCTCTTTTGATGGAAAGGGTGGCAACTGGAGAAGTGTAAAAATGCATTTGAATATGTTGGTTTCCTAAATATCTTTGAAGTAAACCCATTAAGTGGAGGACATTTAGCCAGTTCAACATCAAGGAAAGTGATACGATTAACCTGAAATTCCCATGTAAATTCAAAGAAATTCGTAAATTTGGTAATTTGTTCAACAAAAGTTACAGCAGAATTCTTATCACCCTTCCAAAGGATGAAGATGTCATCCAAATAATGGGTGTACCATGCAGCCTTTTCTTGAAAAACAGAATCCTTAAAAAGAAACTGTTTTCCCCAGTGTGCCATCACTGTGTTAGCAAAAGTGGCCCCACATGGAGACCCCATGGCTACACCCGTTTTCTGTAAATAAAATTCATTGTTGAACAAAAAATAATTATTGTTCAATACTAGTTCCAACAAATAAATAATTAAATCAATTGTGTTACCATCCACTTGCTGTTCCAACAAAAAATCCCTAACCCATTCACAACCAAGATCTTGCAGGATGGAAGTGTATAAATCACATACATCTATTGTTAAAAAGTTCCAATTCTCAGAAAAAGGGAAACTGTTGATAGCCCCTAGAAAAGCCCACGAGTCTTTACATATCTGTGCTTCATTTTTCAGGGCTTCCTTAAGCTTAGGATCAGACCTTTAATCCTCTGGTAAGCCCCATTAATTTCATTTCGGGACACCTTGACATAGGCCTCATTAGTCAATAGTAACCTCATGTTAAAATAATCTTCATTATTTATAAATACCAACCCACCCCCCTTGTCAGGCTTAATAATGTGAATATTGGCAAACCTTAAGTCATTCAACACTTCCTTTTCAGTTTGGGTTAGGTTATTCACTATTGTACTGGATGGATGGGCACCTGGTGTTCAAAAGTATCCTAAAATCAATTTCACATATTTTTTCAAACAATGAAATAGAAGGGTGCAAGGCTGGATTAAATATGCTTGCAATCCTAAAGTATTTGGTAAGACTAGAATTGTTGCCAAATAATACATTAAAATTCAATTTCCTAGTAAATGTTTTAAGGTCAATGAGTATTCTCGCTAAGTCACTTCTAATTGCAGGGACGAAGGTAAGTCCCTTAGCAAGCACATCAATAAGTAAAGGAGCAGGAGTAAAGGAAGAATAATTAAAAATCTTAAAGTCCTGTGTCCTATTAAGTAAAATCTGTACTGTTCCCTGTTGAGTATCGGTTGGACTAGTCTGTACAATATGACAGGGAAAGTGCACTATCTCCTTCTCCTGTTCTGAAATTTCTTCTTCCAGTGATGTTGTGACTGAGAAAGGTTCTGCTGTCCCCCAGTATTCATTTTTTTGCGTTCCTGAAAACCCTGATTTTGGTTTGATTCATTAACATTGTTGGTGTTATGGTTTTTAACATTACTATTCACATGTTTATTAGCAAGTCTCTCACTCCTCCTGATTGGGGATTCTTCAATACTATCATTAACCTGAATACCATTGTTGTCAACTCCTATTGAAAGGTTACTTCCAAGTATATCTTGGTCCCTATTAGGCCCTGCATTCACATTAACAATCACATTAGAAGGAGGTGAAGGGTATGCTGAACCCTTCTCATAGGCCAAGGCGTCCCTATTAAGTTTCTTTACTTTATTCTCTTTAATTTTACCCAAAGCATTTTCAATACTCGAGAATATACGTAAAAAATCAAATTTATAATGTAGGAATTCATTGTCCTGTCGAATACTAGTATCCAGTTCCGCCAGTTCACTTTTCAAGATGTTGATCTGTTTACAATAGTCTTTAATTAAAAGTTCCATAAATTCAATGCCCTGCTGGTCAAATAAACTCAAAAGTTCTTCATGAAAGGATGAGTTTAAAATTAGACCAGTAGGGAAACACCATTGCCTGAGTCCCTTCTGGATTTGCTGTCTTTTCACACACTCAGACAAATATTGCACCTCGATTTGCAATTTTTTTAATTTAAAAAGCTTAATGTCAAAAACTTTTAAATTGCTAATTAAGGTGTTTTCACCACCATCAAAGCTCCTGGTAGTGCCAGGTTGCAAGGAACCATTAACAAAACAGACTGGCTCTTTGAACCAGTCATCTAAAGATGGAATAACAGATGGCGTACTCACTGTACTCCCATACTCAGCATTAGTAAGTAAACGCTCATTCATTCCATTAAAAATGGATGTCTGGACTCCTGAACAAGGCAAGGAGGATGAGCTAGAAGCTCCTGAAGCCAAATTACCCCGATCCTGTGATCCAAGGGGAGACGCTGAAGTCCTAGGAGCCGATAAATTAGACAAACAGTCCGAAGTTGGATTTCCAGAACTTCCGGGTCCTCGAGGCAAGGCAGTCACAACCTGACTGGCTAAACAGTCCACACTTTGCGAGAGTAACTCTATCAAAGCTGTTAATTTACCCAGAGCACCAGATTCATTGTTAGGCAAATAGTCCATAGTGCTAGGTAATAGATCCATATAATTAAAAAGTGCTTGCGATCCAGGTGTGGCACAAACGTCCATGAAAAACAAACAAACTCTGTAAAAAATCAACACTGCCAAAAAATGAAACAAATAGAAGAAAAACCACACGGGAAGCACAGAAGAAATATAGTAAGCGCTTTCGTTTACTAAAATAAGTAAACTTCTTCAGACAATTTTACAAAAGAAATAACTGCCCTTAAATATAATAATTTGTCATGACATTATTTCCTTAGTGAAACACCAAGCCTCAATTTAATTCTAGTTCTATTTAAAATGCTTTATCCATAATTCAGTTCAGAGTATGTTGTAAATCTTTAAATGTGCTCAACCATTGTAAGTTGAAGAATGTAAAACATATCTTATCAGAATTAAGTAAGACGTTGATAGGTTAAATATTAAACTAATATCACATGCCTAACAGAACACACAATGGCAGACAACTCTGATACATGGTCTAAGTGCCCATCTTAGCAATGCATTGCTTAAATCATTCAATTTCAGTTTTCCAACAATCCCCTTAACCTCTACATACCCCACTTTTAAGAGTCTAATAAAGGAAATTCTCTTATTACACTTGGTTAGTCAACTTTAAAGGTAAACAATTTTATAAAAAGTGATTTAGCTTCAGTTAGTGTATTCATTTGATATTTATTATTTTTCAATGTAGCAACCAGTTTAGGAGAGATTATGTTTGAAACTTAATGTCATTATTAATTAAATATGTACAAAAAGGAGAATACTTTTATCTATCAAGTTTGTATGGAAGAGGCAAATCTTGAGAGCTTGAGATGTGGTTTCCTTTCTATCTTTTTTATTGTCTTATTCTTCACATTTGTAAGTATAAGTTATATGCCCTGATAGTTATATTGATCTGGATGGCGATGAGCTTTGTCAGTAATTACATCGCCCGATGCTTTTGGCCATCTAAATAGTGAACCGAAGAGCTCTTTATTGGTGTTAATCAAATTGAAATGATCAATACTTTGTGAAATTCCTGTTAAAATAAGATTATTCCTTCTTGATCTTGCTTATAAATCAAGGGATTTCTCTTAGAGTGAAGGAATGTCGTTGTATGATAATATATATTGTTCATAGTGTCCATTTTATATTCACATGATGCAATACATTTTTCTGTTTAATCTGCCTCTCAAAATCCACCAGTGTCAAGTTAATTGAAGTGAACTGGCTGGAAATGCTGGCAGCTGCTATTTTTAAGGGAGCCAAATACATTTTCAGATCTTTTATAAGAAAAGACTGTTCTAATTTAATTTTAGGTAAAGGGTTTTCATCTCTTCTTTACAAGTATATCTATGTTGCTTACTCGTTGTATCTTTTTCTAGTGTAATCAACGCAGAGATTTTTATTTTAGTCATTTGCATGCCCCATATGTTCATTATCTTGTAACATGATGATTCTTCACAGTGAATTGTGTAGGATTTTATATTTCTTTTAGGCAGCTGTGAGAGAAAGGGAAAAGAAGATCCCTGTTCACGTCGGACCACACAGGAAGGTAAGAAGTGATCTCAGCAATTCTCTAAAGATTCACTTTTTGAATATAAATAATAGTGATATTACCGCTTAATAATTAACTTAGACGTGTTTGTCTTGGAGAAAAGAAAATGTAGATGTTCAAGGACGTTTTTGTATTACAAAGCTGTACTCACACAATGCTTAGCTCAAGATGCCCATTTTCATACCCCAGGTATTATTTACTCTTATCCTATCTTGATGTTGTTTGCTGTATTAATGTCTTTGTGGTATTACAAGTAGCCATTGCCAATTTTTATTCTTACCTGAGATGTCTTGATGAAGATGAACATAATAATGTGTTTTTGTTTTCAGCTGGAATTTTCTGAGTCCCTAGAAGATGAGATTATCTCGCAATAGTCTCCTATGCCAAATCTTTTTTTTTTTTTTTGCACTTATTTAGAATGGTAACACTCAGGGTCACTGTTAACTTTAAGAATCTCTGAAATTAGTGCCTGAAACCTTCATCTAGTGTCTCTCTTGGTTTACATCTTTGTCATGTTTTCAACAATGCACTTTCATCTGCTGCTGCAAAATAGTACTTAAATTAGATTTGTTTAAGATACAGAATCACTTAGCTTATTAACTTAGTCAGTTAATGTCACTGCCATTAGGTTTCTTCATTCTGAAAATACAAAGTACAATAGCTGTGAAGTTCTCAAAGGCTAAATGTAGCTATAAATAATACTACATAGAAAAACAGCTATGTAATCAATAAGATTACAGCTATATTGGGTAGGAAGGAAAAACAGATACAAATTCTTTGCTATTTGGGATTTCCTTTGGCCAACAAATCTTAAAATGCAATAGCTGTGGATATGTAATGGTCAAGGTGGCAAAATCCTAAAGAAAGAAATGTGAAATTGCATTCACATCTAGCACTGAAAGTTAAATAGAATAAGAATGCCACAAAGTGGAAGAAACCACTAAGTCATCCATTTTTTATATAAATTAGTGTAGGAATTATTTTGTGGGGAGGAAAGGGGATATTTTGTGTGGGAAGTAGTTGTCCATTTTAAACCTGCTTGGAGAATTTCATAAATGGATGGCATGTGATATTAAGTGAATCAAAAACAGCATGCAACCTGTTTTAATTATAGAGACTAGAATCTTACAATTGGATGCTCATTATAGAAAACCTAGCTTTTAATTAATCGTTGGAGATTATTTTTTATCCCTGCTGCCTCCTGACAGTTATCAGTCTTCCCACAAATAATTGACCAACGTAATCGTCCCTGGGAAAATAGCAGTTTCAAGAAACCATAATTTAGTTAGCCATTAGAATTTCCTAATAGTAATGGCCTAAGTCCCTAATTCCTAGTGCCTGACATAAATGCTAGCTTTCTTGAAGACCGTCAGAACCTTTCCCTCCACAAAGGCGTACACAATCCCCTAAATGCATCGCTGAAGGACTGATACCTATTACTCCTTAGCACAGCCAATAACATGTCCCTAATCAATATGTTGTGTACTGTACCCCTGCCTCACTACAAGAGTTAATGTCACAACATGCCAGACCACCTCCCTTACACGATCAAAGGCAAGCAGGTGTTAGCTATTCTCTTACATCTTCTATGGTCAGCTCCTCCAATACCCCGCCCTATAATAGAATGTAGGTCACATGATGAGTCTTAGCCAGGGCTTCATCACAGAGATGACTTAGACAAAATATTTTTGGGATTGACGCTGAATGTGTGTGTGTGTGTGTGTGTGTGTGTGTGTGTGTGTGTGTGTGTGTGTGTGTGTGTGTGTGTGTGTTTGTGTGTGTGTGAGAGAGAGAGCATCATCATGGACTGTAGTCAGGCTCTTGGTGTATTGAGCCACATCTGCAGAAGTATTTGAAGAAGACATGATGTTGAATTTTGAAAAACAAATGTATGCCATGATCTAAGACAAAAAAGCATGCAATTACTTTTTTTGCATTGGATAACAGCAGCTGCATCACAATTTGTTTCTATTTCACTGATGAATACAGATTTGAACACAAAGGGGGATGCAAAGCAAACCCTTGACATTGTTAGTTCAAGGTAGGAGGTGGCTAAGATTAGGTCCCTGTATACAAATTATGATCTATGGGCTGAGCAACCTTTAAACTGAATGAGGACTGATGAGTAGAAACTGAACACTTCTAGACTGTGCAGAAGAGTGAGTGGTTGGTTGTGACATGGGCCTATAATAGGTTAATGCACAGAACTACGGTAATGTTGTCTGAAATGAGATTTGAAGGTGGGATTGCACTGCTGCTCTGCAAGTTGAAATGAGTTTAAGATTTAACTGGATGAAAAAACACTGGCACAAACTTCAGCCTGCTGTAACAAACAAAATAAAGGTTGCTTTTTTTTTCTCAGTTAGGCAAGCCCCCAACAAACTCCTCTCCTCCCTAATATATACTGACTCCCTGGGATGTACAGTAATGGAGAAAAATGAAACCCTCCCAAACTCTGAGTCAGGAAATAGTTCACATTTTCCAGCCCTGTGACTTTCTACAAAGGAATCAGTGCACCTTTTCAGTAATTTCAGATGGCTTCCATAAAAGCTATGCAGTGCAGTAATGTATTCACTAATGGTCAGATAAGGTAGGCATAAAGTGGTGTGGTGATCTCCTTGAAGTGGCTAAACTTTTAGAATTTGACAGGCTACAAAATATGCTTTTGTGACTTTGGCAGATACACATTTTGAGACTTAAATGTTGACTGCTCATAGATATTGAATGATTGAGTCATTTTTCTATGAGTCAGTGTCACAGTGCTACAGTTCTGATATTAACAATAGTCATTGCTACTACACCAGGTATGTATGTCTTGTAGACCATCTTGAAGAACTTTTACATCAATTAGGTTCATAGGTTCATAGGCTAGTACTAGGCTAACTGCCCTTGCGAGCCATTTTAAGCCTAGCCAATTATCCCCTGTGAGATTCAAACCCTGTACTTGTGTTTGCAAGGCAAACACCTTAACCATTAGGCCATCCTCCCAATGTAACTATGTTACTAAATTTGTATTCATTAACATACATGGTTATCTGCATCCCAATTCCAGCTTTTATATCTGAGAACAATAGTCCAAACTGAAATTGGTTCAGTACAAACCCTGTTTGATACCACTGATAACCCAAGTAGTGATAGAAGGTAATTGCCTAACCTGACTTGTTTTGTCTTTTTGCCTAATCATCATTTTACGTGCTGTGTTATGTATGATTTATGTGCAGTTGTTATTTTAATGTTTTGTCAGTTGTTATTTTACCCTTTATGTTATGCATGCTTGCTATGGAAATCTTTTAATCTAACACTTATGGACTTAAGTGGAGCAGTGTCAAATTCCTTAAGTTCAAAATAAGCAATATGTAGTCCTTCATCAATCACTGCTGTTACCTCTTCAAAGGATGCTATATGATTCAGATGGCAAAATTTCCCTTTTGCGAACTAATACTGTTCCATACCTAAATGAAGTTAACACTCTGTGTCATTTTGGGCAATCTCTGTTATGAATGACTCTCTGATTTTGATATGTCTAAAATTGCTTAGGTCTGATGAGGCCTCACTTTGTGAAATGGTGCCACTACAACCTGTCAAATAGGACAAAGATGTATCCACATGCTAACAGATGGACTCTGGGTTAAGTACCACTGAAAGGAAGTAATGCAATCATAATAATAGCAACAAACAAATGGCAGCACTGTAGGAAAAATCTGAGATGGGGCCACTCGTGGCCATGAGTTGGCAGGGTATCTCCAGCAGCTGTGCACGAGGCAGGTATAAATGATAGTCATATGGAGTGCCATGTAAGGGTTTTTACCAGGTGCATATCATTGCTAAACTTACAGGTGATGTTGAGTATGTGTCTGACATGACAACTGTGTATGTACACCACATGATGTGTGCCTTCTACTGTGTCTAACCAGTTGTCAGTGCAGATGAAGGCTGTGTCATAATAGCTTCTATTTAGTGTTGAATGTATTAACATCTAATTTCCAGTATACACGGGGCATGCCTGGTCAGTCTACCCTGTGTCTCATATCATTGTGATACCTTACGTTCATGCAGTGGCGGCTGGTGACTTCAAATCACAGGGGGGCTGCAGGAGACGCTGAATGGGCGGGGTCAAAGGGAAGGGGTGTGGTCAACCATAAAGGGGAGGAGCTATGCACAAAACCACAAAAAAACTAACTTTAATTAAATACGCTGCCCTGGGTGGCAAACCATCATTATGAAAGTCCAATCAAGACAAAAATAAGTGTAGAAGAATAAAAATATTTCAATGCATTGGCTGCATGACAGCTTACTTAATATCTAGATGGAAACAAAAGGTTGTGAGGCATGAAAAAATAAATTACTTTTTAAATACATTACTGGAATGCCAGTCAAAATCAAGTATAAGAAAAACCAGAAGCACTCAACTCAAACTACTTCTCCTTGCACTGCAGTTCTAATTATAATATATTCAGCTTTATTAAAGTACCAAGCAACATGCTGAAAGTAGAAATCTATGTGATGCCCCACTTGTAAAAATGTTTCTTATCCAAAAAGACCTGCTGCCTGACAACGTTTCATGGGGAAAACATGATAAAAGTAAAAATGAAAAGCAAACAAGAAACAAGCTCAAGATACATTGCTTAAAGGATTACTGTACAGGTTATGGACCACACATGATTGGCATTCTGTTTAGTTTACGGGTAAAGCCTGTAGAGATGACTGGAAGTCTCCAACAAGTGTAATGAGCTTTTTAAAATAATGGAATCCTGTCCTTTAATACCCAAGGCTTATACATTATCTAGTCAAGTATTCTCTGCATGGCAACAACAGAAAGGCTTTCAATGTTGGCAATTCTTTAACAGTATGCTTATTAAAGCTTACTTGCATCTTACGATGTCAGACAAGCTTACCTTATGGTCATTAAAGCATTGCTACTTAAACACAGAGCAACAGGCACTTTGAGTAATAAGCATAAATCAACAGTACAAAAATATGACAGAAACCAGACCATTCTGCAAAATCAAGGACAGATGAAAAGCCACTGTAGTACTTATGCAGTGTGTCCTCCCCATCCAAGGTAGATACAACTACTCCTTGCCTTGCTTGGACACATCCAGAGTCACTACATGGGGAGTGGGGTGCAACAAGCATGTCACAATTTGAAATCTCTCTGGCTGACTGTGATGGCCCTGACACATTTGTCATACCTCTCAACTTCAAGAGCAAGAAATCTGGACAAAGCCATACACAGAAGTGGGACAAAGGCACAACAAGAAGGACAATTTTTAAATATTGCTCTAATAAACTTAGAAAGATAATAGAATAGGTCTTGCATTAGTATGAATTTTCTGAAGGGTATAAAATCTGAAACTCAAATGTCTGTCATTTTCTAACTTCAGTCTTTAGTGATTTGTCACTAATTTGCCAAAAACACAATTTTATGAAAAATGGACCAAAAATGTGATGCAAAAATATAAAATAGACACACAATACAGCTTCTACCTGTCAAAGAAGGGACACTTTAATATTAGTACTGCTACCTTGAGCAGCTGACAAAATAAAAGAATCTACATGCATTTCAAGTAATCTATAACTTTGATTATTACAGTTATTTCTTAATTGTAAACCCTCCATGTTTTCTTCCAAAATTGCTATTTTGTGGAGGGATTATTAGGGGGAAGAGCAACATTTTGAGCCAAAAATTGGGGACAGTTGAGAGGTTGGCTATGCCTAATTCTATAAAGCAATTTATTTGCATGTACCTCTCAACCTGTTAATGCAGTAAATCTGAACAAGGCCAAATATATTGGGGGCACATATAAACAGTACTAAAAATTGCTCTTGTATAAATTGAGACAGTTGATAGAACGGCTCTTACTTTAACATGCATTTTATGAAGGTTATGAAGTCTGAAACTTATTATTTAGTGACTTCTGGCAAATCATTTAGGAATTAAAACTACAAATTTTATGAACAACAAACCAAAAATAAGAAGCAAAAATCTATTCATTCTTTGAAAATCTGGACAGTTGGGAGGTATAGTTCAGCTGGGCCTGTCTGAGTTTGCTGCCCTTCCCCTGACAAAATAATGGTTGAACTGGAGCCTCTGCAGCCATTCCAATTAACCATTACTTGGCTATTTCACTCCATTTACCATAAACACTAATGTGCATACTGCTTTACTTCAATGATTGGACTTCATTTGAAAGTTTTATTTTGTATTTTACAGCACAAACATTAAGTAATCTGTTAAACAAAGCAATGCAGTCTCACAATGAAAACTTAGCATTAAAACTTCTCTGCCCTTGAAACTCACATTCATTGAAACCCACATTCAAAGAAAATACATTTTGCCAGTGGCAGATAAAGATTAATTTTGGGCTGTTTTGAATCATAGGCCCCTTGCATATGAAACATACATGTGCTCTTTGATACACCTTCCTCATTGTACTAAAAATTATATTCCTTGTACAATACAGTACACTTGTTAGAGGGTGTTTTAAATTTGTTTTGAACATTTTTCCAGTAAGCAATGAAACAAAACATATGCACCCATAATGGCAAAACTGCCCAGTTGAGAACATTTATCATAAAAAAAGTCTACTCAGACTTCCACAGTCCACCATTATTAGTAAATATGCACAATTCCACAGTCCACCATTATTAGTAAATATGCACAATTCTACAGTCCACCATTATCAGTAAATATGCACAATTCTACAGTGCACCTTTATCAGTAAATATGCACAATTCTACAGTCCATATTCAGTGAATTCAGTTCTTGCCATAGCTGTCAACCTTAGCACAAAAACCTGGACGAAGCCAATAATGGGGGAATACAGTCCCAAAAATAGGGACAAATTTAAAATATTCATCTTATAAACTTAGAAAATTGCTAGAAAAAAAGGTTGTGCTACTATGTATTCTGAAGAACATGAAGTTTGAAATTCAAATGCCGGTCAATTCTACTGCGGACAGAACAAAAACAATTTTCAGCAGAGACGAGGGATTAATACTGCAGACACGTCTTTGTAAAATGGCAGGGCATCAGAGCAAATCCACACAAACACAGGCAGGAGATGCAGACTCCAAACAGAAGCCACCCCAACCAAGAATCAAACCAGAAAACCTATAGCTGTGAGGCAACAATACTACCACCGCACCATCAATTATGCAAGGAATTAAACATTCAGAAACCTGAAGTCTGAAATTCAAATGCCTGTCAATTTTACTGCGGACAGAACAAAACCAATTTTCAGCAGGGATTAAAACTGCAGACACGTCTTTGTAAAATGGCAGGGCACCAGAGCAAATCCACACAAACACATGGAGGAGATGCAGACTCCACACAGAAGCCACCCCAACCAAGAATCAAACCAGAAAACCTATAGCTGTGAGGCAACAATACTACCACTGCACCATCAAATCTGCAAGGAATCAAACATTCAGAAACCTGAAGTCTGAAATTCAAATGCCTGTCAATTTTACTGCGGACAGAACAAAAACAATTTTCAGCAGAGATGCAGGGATTAATACTGCAGACACGTCTTTGCAAAATGGCAGGGCACCAGAGCAAATCCACACAAATACAGGGAAGAGATGCAGACAGAAGCCACCCCAACCAAGAATCAAACCAGAAAACCTATAGTTGTGAGGTAACAATACTATCACTGCACCATCAATTATACAAGGAATTAAACATTCAGAAACCTGAAGTCTGAAATTCAAATGCCTGTCAAATTTACTGCGGACAGAACAAAAACAATTTTCAGCAGAGACATGAGGGATTAAAACTGCAGACACATCTTTGTAAAATGGCAGGGCACCAGAGCAAATCCACACAAACACAGGCAGGAGATGCAGACTCCACACAGAAGCCACCCCAACCAAGAATCAAACCAGAAAACCTATAGCTGTGAGGCAACAATACTACCACTGCACCATCAAATCTGCAAGGAATTAAACATTCAGAAACCTGAAGTCTGAAATTCAAATGCCTGTCAAATTTACTGCGGACAGAACAAAAACAATTTTCAGCAGAGACGCAGGGATTAAAACTGCAGACACATCTTTGTAAAATGGCAGGGCACCAGAGCAAATCCACACAAACACAGGCAGGAGATGCAGACTCCACACAGAAGCCACCCCAACCAAGAATCAAACCAGAAAACCTATAGCTGTGAGGCAACAATACTACCACTGTGCCATCAAATCTGCAAGGAATTAAACATTCAGAAACCTGAAGTCTGAAATTCAAATGCCTGTCAAATTTACTGCGGACAGAACAAAAACAATTTTCAGCAGAGACGAGGGATTAAAACTGCAGACACATCTTTGTAAAATGGCAGGGCACCAGAGCAAATCCACACAAACACAGGCAGGAGATGCAGACTCCACACAGAAGCCACCCCAACCAAGAATCAAACCAGAAAACCTATAGCTGTGAGGCAACAATACTACCACCGCACCATCAAATACGCAGGGAATTAAACATTCAGAAACCCTTAAGTCTGAAATTCAAATGCCTATCAATTTTATTTAACATTTTTTAATCAGGACAGTCTGACTTGGAACAAATAAACAAATTTTCAGCGGAGGCCCAGGAAGAAATAATGCAGACATGTCTTTGTAACATGGGAGGGCACAAAAGCAAACCCACACAAACACAGGGAGAAGATACAGACCCCACAAAGAAGGAACCCCAGCCAAGAATCAAACCCAAGAACCTGCAGCTGTGAGGCAACAATGCTACTACTACACCATCAAATATCAAGCATTACAACATTTACAAACCACAGATATTATGAGGAACAGATCAGATCAAATATGAGGTAAAAATCTGAAACTTTTTTACAAATGGTGGTGGGTAGGGAACTCAAGTCTTTAACACCTGCATACAGGGTACAGGGTTCAAGCCTGAGGCATTCCCTACCACACCACCATAAGCACCTGGGGCATTTACACACACACACACACACACACACTCCAGTAAAGCACAAGCACCATACACAAACTCCAGTAAAGCACACGCACCATACACAAACTCCAGTAAAGCACAAGCACCATACACAAACTCCAGTAAAGCACAAGCACCATACACAAACTCCAGTAAAGCACAAGCACCATACACAAACTCCAGTAAAGCACAAGCACCATACACAAAGAAAAATAAACATTGTAAATTGAAAGGCACCTTACCTGAATCCTGAATGAATACATCCAGAGTTAACGTCCATACAATCCATACATCCTTCCCGCGCAATACTGAAGACCCGCGAGATCCACATGCTCCTTCCCGACGCCGACGAGATCCCTGAGGCACTGTCCCGAGTCCCTGCTGCTCCTCTTGCAGTCCGGACGCGTCCCATAATCCTGGCGGGTCTGTGCACTGTAAAAGTGCACAGACGCTCCTTGTGTCCCCCTATGGGGACGGCCGGGCTGCCCTGAGCATGCGCATAGACCGATAAGCCGGGACTCGGTCTATGCGCGAAGTCCGCGAAATTTTAAAAGAATATTTTTTTTATTTTTTCATTTCTTTTTCTTTCTTTTTGAGGGGGCTGCAGTCCGGCAGCCCTATGCCACGAGCCGCCCCTGCGTTCATGCATTATGTTACTCTAGTTACATTTTACACATGTGGCTGATTATAGAACATACTTTTCTACTAAACTCCTGTGTTGGTAGCACACATACTGAACTGGTCTACTTCCCATTGGTGTATGATGTTTGCTCCCAAGAACCTATTTGATTCCATCTCATTTGTTCCACTAATGCTCACCTTCCAGTGCCAGGTATAGAGAGGTGAAAGATGTTCAGGCACCCCAGGGAATACCTGCTGTTTTTCTGTTATAAAGTTTTAAAAATTCACACAGATGACGTATCCAGGAACTACCGTTCTTTTCATCTGTATGTGTTGCAGCAGTCTGCTTGCCTATACATTAGTATCCTTTGGTTCTGTTACCTCTTTATTTAAACATTATGTTGCATATAAGATATGTCCATGTGAAAACATCTGGCGCAATATGTCCTTCCTCCATGTGAGTGCATTATGTACCCTGAGGGATATCAGATGTTTTATTTTTTTTTATTTTACATTTGTTGACTGGGCTGGTCCAACTGGATATATGTCCATTTTCAGCAGAGGCCCGGGGAGAAAAGCTCCAAGTGAAATACATTAAACACTGAGCATTAAAAACATTAATCATTAAAAGCATTAAACATTAAAAAAGTTACAAATATAGTTCAGAGAAAAAAAATAATATAATAGTATTTTTACAGTGTCTGCAATAAGCAAAATAAGAACATCAAAGGGTAAAATTCAAATTTGAAATTGAATAGTAAGTTTTAGAAAAGATTTGTAAGCAAGATACATGAGAGTTCTAGGAACAGAATGCTAGCTAGTCAGGGTTAGAGCAGGGGCAGAGCCAGTGAGTTAGGAGGTGAGTTTTGAGTTGGGATTTGAAGCTGGGAAGAGAGGATAGTTGTGAGGTTGGAAGGAAGGGAGTTCCAGGCTTTTCCAATTGTGTTAGAGAACAAGGAGTCGCCTGCTTAGTTGTTGGATTTACATGTAGATATTAGAAGTTTGTTAGAAGAACGCAGACTTTTGAGATTACAATAAGGGCTAATGAGGGTAGTGAGTATAGGGTTGTTGGTAGGTTTGTATGAGGATTTTATGGGCTAAAGAGAGCTGGTGAAATAAAATGAGATTTTGAAGCTCAAGCCATTGCAATTGCTTTAAGTTTAGGCAGTGGTGAGTTCTAATGGTGGAACCAGAGGCAAATCTGGCAATACTGTTGTAGGCAACAGTCAATTTGGAGAGGTTAGTTTTGCACAGATATGTATAGATGGGGAGGCATAAAGTAGGGTAGAAATCAAATGGGTATGTGCTATGGAAGTTCTGGCTAGTGGTATAAGAAATGGTTTAATTTTAAACAAGGAGCCAAGTTTTCTGTTGACTAATTTTATTGTGCTGTTAATGTCAGAGTCAAAGCATAGGTTGTTGTCTATCTCTACTCCGAGGAGCCTGGTGGAGGGGTCAGGAGATATGTAGGTGCCATTACTAGAGAAGACAGAGAAGTTGAGTGGAGAGGATTTTCGGGTGGGGGAGAAAAGTAACAGTTTGGTTTTCTTGGGGTTTAAGATTAGGCATCTTTTTAAGAACCATTTTTCAACATTTTGGAAAGTCTGTTGGGTGATAGAGTGCAATTCAGAGGGGGATGAGTCAGAAGAAATAAAAGTAGAATTATCAGCATATTGTATACAGGTAGCAGAGGACAAACTGGTATGTAAATCATTGATGAAAATAGAGAACAGAAGGGGGCCAAGTACTGAACCTTGGGGGACTCCAAGGGTAATAGGTAGGAGGTTGGATAAGCTGTTTTCCTAGCGCACTGCCTGTTGTCTGTTATGAAGATATGATTTGAACCATTTTATTGCACCAAAGTCAAGAGCAAAAGTTTTAAATAAGTTTAACAGTATCTGGTGGTTGACCATATCAAAGGCTTTGGATAGGTCAATAAAGAGAGCAGAGGTTAGTATGTTATTGTTCCGGTTTTTGTTGATGCAGTCAGTAAAGGAAAGGAGGGCTGAGGTGGTGCTGTGGTAAGGCCTGAAGCCATGTTGACAGTCAGCTAGTAGGTTGTGATTTAACAGGTGTTTAAGAAGTTGTTTCTGGATGCATTTCTCCATGATTTTAGCTAAGGGGGAGAGTAAGGCTATGAGACGGTAGTTTGAGAGTTCTGTAGAGGTCCCTCCTTTATGCAGGGGAATGATATGTGAAATTTTCCAAAGTGAAGGAATGCATCCTTCAACAATGGTTCAGTTAATCAGAATGGAAATGGGATAGGCTAATGGATTGGCTGCAATTGTTAGAAACTGAGCTGGTAGAAGGTCAGCAGAAGGCGAGGCGGTTTTAAGTTTGTGAAGAAGAGAACGGATAAGTGAAGTGGGTACAGGTTGCAGTTGAAAGGTGGGAATGGAAGTGTTAGAAGAGGAGGACTGAGATGAGATATTTGGGGCTAGCTGGTTAGCTAGAGACTGGACAGTTTCAGTGAAGAAGGTATTGAAGGCATCAGCAGTTTGTTTTGGGTTGTTTTTAGAAGTGCCTAGGGGGCATGGGGTGTCATTGTGGCCAGGCTTTAGGAGAGAGTTTATGCCTGCCCAGAACTTTTGTGGATTTTGTTGGTTAGCTTTTTGTAAATAGCAGTAGTAGTTTATTTTATCTACTAGTACAGCTTTTTTAGTGGAGTTTCTTATTTGTCTAAAGTTAAGTTGGTCAGAGGGATCTTTTGTGCTATGAAATTTGGTCCAGAGTTTATTTTTCATGAGAATTTTATGCCTTGTATCTTTTGAGAGCCAAGGGGCAGGTTTTGATTTAATTCTAATAGATCTTAAGGGAGCATGAGAGTCTAGGATAGAAAGGAACCTGGAGTTGAAGTAAGCTACAGCTTCATCCAGTGGTAGTTGTTTAAGAGGAGACCAGTTGCATGCATTTAGTTCTGTAAGGAGGCTTTCAGGGTTAAAGTTTTTATTTGATCTGACCATTTTATATTTGGTTAGGTTAGGGGAGGTAGTTTTATGTCTGATTAGATAAGTAAGGGCATGGTCGCTTAAATCATCAGGTAGTATCCCTACTGCATAAGTTTGGGAGTGACTATTTATTAGAATCTAGTCCAATATGCTTTCTTTGTTGTTAGTTTTGTTAGTTTTGGTTGGGGTTTGAATGGTTTGTGAAAATCTGTGAAGATTTAAGAGGGTGGGAGGGTTTGCAGAGTTACAGGTTTTCCAGTCTATATTGACATCGCCTAGGACTATGGTTTCTTGTGGGAATTGAGTTGAAAGCCAGCTAAGGATCTCTTCTAAGGAACTAATATTATTTCCAGGGGGAAGGTAGGTGCAGATTATATTGATGGCTTTGTGTGTATTAAGTTGCAGCTTGGAGATAAGGATTTTGGCATTACTTATAAAGGGAGGTTGTTCATGTTTGATAGTAATTTGCATGCCTGTTTTGTAAAGAATAGCTATCCCACCACCCTTTTTGGCTATACGGTCTAGTCTGAAGATGTTGTAGCCAGGGGTAGTAATTTCATTGTCTAGGGTTGTAGGTTTGAGCCAGGTTTCCGATAGGCAAAGGATGTCGAAAGCATGTATGTCTGGTAGTGCATGGAGGTGAGCAATTTTATTATTAATGCTGCGGATGTTAAGGTGAGCTATAGAGAGAGTTAGGGGATTTAGAGGGTAAGTACTGGCTAGAGGGAGGGGAACATGTGGGGTTTTAGAGTAGCATAGTTGTTAGGACCAGGGTTGGGATGAATGTCACCTGCTAGAAGGGAGAGAAGAAGTGTTTTTATTAGGTCCGAGGGTTTGGTGAGGAACTGTAAGGATTTTTTGTTAACCTGATTATAGTAGGAGATGTAGAATTTTCTGTGAAACTTTGCATGAAGGTAGGATGGAGAAGAAATTATGTTAGAGAAAGGTTTGAATGTGTTTTTGGAAGGTGAGCTCATGTGTTGACTGAGGGAGTGTGGATCTTTAAGGCTAAGATGTTCATAAGAGGTTAGGAGGTAGGGCAACAATAAGAGAGGAAAGACAGAGAAAAGGAGTATATGTTTAAAATAAGAAGAGATAAGTAGAGGAGGCATAGTGCTAAGGAGGTTTGAGCAGGAGAAGAAGGGAAGTAGAATTGGAAAATGCAAACAGGAAGGAGGGAGAAGTTGTGTAAGTTGAATTAGAGCAGGCAGATAGGTTTTGGATGAAAAAGGGGAGGGGTAAAGTGTGATTGGAGAGGAAAGGAGGTGGGAGTGATCAGGGAAGTATAAGTTTAGGAGCAGTGGGGGCGGGTGGAAATTGGGGCCAGGGTAGGGGAGTGGAGTGAGCCCGAAGGGCGAATGGAGTGGGTAGAGACAAGTAAGTGAAAAGATGTCAGCAAAACCAATCTGTGAGTAGCTGACCACAGTGGAACTTTCAGTTGATACAGGTAAGTAATGAGGGTAAGAGACAGTTGGTAGTGATAGTACTGGATACCACAAGGCACGTATGAAGTAAAATATTTGAGTGGGAAAAAGAGGGTTGGAAGAGTTCTAAGACTGGGCAGTAGAAAGTTCCTTAGGCTTCCTTGTTAGTTTAGGAATTAGATCGCTATTTCAGTTTCAGTTCAATTCTAGGGAGAGCAGATAGGCGTAGTAGGAGCTGGCCTAGTGTAGAGTGCCATCTAGTAGGCAAAAACTATATTTACAGCCTAGGACTGGGGAACAGAGACGTAGGTAAAAGGTAAGGAAAGGCTTTATAATCAGTTACAGGAGATAGTGCAAGAATAGGAAAGAGTATAACTATTAAGGGATAGAGTGGGAGTATGGCTGCTGGGGTATTCTGGCAAGGTAGCGTGCTTGATAGAATGCACAAGTTACAAGGCAAATACAGTTTTTATCATTGGGTTAGGTTAGCGCTTACTTTCTTGCCTCCTTGGTAGCAGGGTTCCTAATCAGGATGGCAAGATAAATTCTATATAAATTAGATGGTTTGAATAGTTTGCAGGGGTCCTTTCACCAGGTAGTTAGACTCTCAAACTCTAGTGCAGGATAGTTGAATTGAACCTAGGGATGGTGGGGAGAAGAGACATAAAGATGGGGTAAGAAAAACAGCTGTTTACACAGAAATTAGGGTAGTGAACACAGTATCATACTTCAACAATACACATATACAATTAAAAGCTAAGAGATTAGGCAACTGGCAAGTGCATGCAACTGTAGCTGAGTGAGAGAGGCATTAGTACATTGTAAGCATACAAGAGATCGGGTAGAGTTCCAGTAGATTAATACAGATGCAGATGTTAGTTATTATGCCAGTGGTGGAGAAATCCACATGACCATTCACAGCATGTCATCCCTTTCTTCTGATATATATGAATGCATCATTGCATGCAGAATCCAGACTATTGACCAGTGTTCAGACATTTGCACCAAAAACGCTGGAGAAATGAGCTATGCCATAAAAAGGTTCTGTGACTGTATGACACTCAATGGTTCTTCTGGAAAGTTTTATGTGATTCATTACCTCATCACACATAATGTTGAGGAATTGATCATGTGTGAGAAAGGTTGTGCTATGGAACACACTGTTAATGTGTTCCATATGGTGTTGGAATGTCCCAGAGACCAATATGCCCAGCAACAGGTAAATATTGCTTTGCAGCATCTGAATCAGCTCTCTGTCCAACTGGTAATGTCTGTCATCTCCTAGACAGACAGCATTTGAGGAGCTAGCAAAGGCAATACATATGTCTTGGTTGCCATATAATCTGTGCCTGGAGTTACAGCTGTCATCAGATTTATTTTAATATGTGATGCTGCTTGCAAATGGTAAGATTTTTCCTCTGGTATGTTTCTGATTTCTGGCATCCACCTCTTTTTATTGACATGGTGTGAAGCGTTTTATTTCCTGAATTGTGACTATTGTACCATTACCTAGAATCACATTGTGTCTGTCATTTTTTGCATTTCATTTCTGCACTGTTTACTGATCTGCTCATAGACATTACATTTTTCACTTTGTAAAAACTGTTTCTAAATCCAGCTAAAAATGTAAACAAGTGAATAAAAGTGTAACTTTGTTATTAAGTGTAGGTCTGTAATATTATTTAAATATATCCTTAAGTATATAATCAACATTCTTCAGCATCTGTCATTATTTTGATCCAAATCATTGTAGAGCAGTTTGAGAACAGATATACATATACAAAAATGAAGTAAAATACATTTAAAACTATAGGTCTACAGCTAAAGCACAATACTGCAGAAAGGAGATAAAGCAAACAGCCTCTTTGCCCTCACATTTATAAATGTCATGTACTGATACAGTCACTACCCTCATTGCTAACTGTTCTTTAAGTGTTGGATAAGTATCCATGCAGAATCCACTGTCATTGCTTTACTTTTCATAGTAACCTGGCTTACTCTGCCTAATAGAATGTGGAGGTCAGCAGTCTGGGTAGATCTTGGAGTTCAGCCACTTCTCCTCAGCTGGGGTAGTTTGGGCACCTTGTGAAGATGCCCCTTGGCAGTTCTCATGGGAGGTGTACAAGGCATTGACAACTGAGAGGAGGCCCAGGACAAACTGCAGGAAATACATCTCTTAGCTTGTTTGAGAATGCCTGGGGATCTCACACGATGAAATGGACACTGTCGCTGGTGATAGAGAAGCCTGGTCTACCCTGCTCAGTTTGATACACTGCAAGCCTCATTAGAAGAAGTGCTTTGGTAAACAGATGGATGAAATATTTCATATCAAATCCAGCTAATGTAATTGTATCCTAGATCTTCAAATGTTCCATCCTAACACCCTTTTTCTAGCAAATTCAAAAACATTCATAAACTTCTGCAACAACCATTCTTTGTTTCAGGCTTTCTGTGGGGAAAAATATTTCAGCCTCTCTCAAGGTGGACTGTCAAGAATGACCTGTCAAAATAAAATAAAAGGATACAATATGCATTTCCAAATTCCACTGTCTTAAATCCAGATTTTTCTGGTGTAAGCTTTTAAACTCATATTTTCCTGTTACAACATAAAGCAGATACCTATACATGTACACACAAACAATAAATAGCTTACAACCACACATACACTTGCATGTGTGTAGACACACACACACATGCACACATACTGTAATGTACATATGTAGTTTCATATGGGGGCCACAAGCTTCCACACCCCCATGGATAGATTACTTCCCTATACCTTCTACATTATTTTAGCTCTAAGGTTACATCCACCATGCAAAAAGGGCATGGTGACTCTGAGTTTTGCAGACACAAAACGTACCACTCTTGTCACATCATTTACTCTACATTCATAAAATATACACACATATATTTACAAGTACACCATGCACACATAACAGAAGTCCCAACACCGCAATAAACAACAACACTCATACTTCGACATAGCCAGGTGCACACATGTAAGATGTAGTATAGATTGTTATAAAATGGCTTTATTCTGCCAAGAAAAATTATACCAAATAACTCACATTCTCACAGATAAATAAAAAATTAAAGGGTACATGTGCTCCAGCAAAGATAACCATAACTTGAGAGATCAGTGCTTACAGTGTTATTAGTTACCCTATTAATGGTTTCCAGTTTATAGATTTGATGAATCTGCTCCATGATTAATTCTGTGTTGAGGATATACATCATAGACATAAAAAGCAATTATTTTAGGGAGTGTAGCAGAACAGGAGTTTGTAGTAAAACTCAGAAATCAAAATCCAAATATACCAGGGCGTGCTAAATAAATGCTTCACCAAACACAAAAGGAATCCAAAAAAAAAAAAAAAAAAAAAAAAAACAACTGTTCCTCTCCTATTCTCATTCAAAAAGCTCTTAGTCACATCACTAATTACACATATATTAAAAAACTTTCATATATAAACATCCACTTTTTAAGTAGAATGATGACATGCAATAATATATGTATATATAAAAGTTTTTTTTATATCTGTGTAATTAGTGATGTGACTTAGAACTTTTTGATAAGGAAGTTATGACCATAAAAGTTGTATATGTTGCTATGAATGATTTTTTAGGGATGTCTTTTTAAAGAATTAATGAATGGAACATGTGACTAACCACCCCTATTTAAATGGGAGACGAACAGTTGTTTTTTATACATATGATGAAGCAGTATTGTTAATGAAAAAGCGCTTATGGTTGACTTTTTAAATAAAAGTTTGTTGGTTTTATGAATGAAAGCCTGGTCTTGCTTTGCCATTTTACTTTTTGCTAAAACTCAGAAATGTTTGTCAACTTCAGAGTGTGTGTGTGTTTGGGGGAAAAATATTCTGAGAATTAGTGAACAGTTCCAGATATTTTGGCTATTCTTTTGCATCCCCAGACTCAGTTTCACTATAATGGGATTCAGAACGCCACCATACAGAAGAGAGTTTATATCCAATGAAATACTGTGATTGTCTTTGATAAGGATTCAATATGGGGGATGGGAGATTAGCCTCAGTAGCAACACTACTGCAGAGGATGCACTGGACTGTGGTAATGACAAGAGAGATAAGTCGTAGAATAAAGCTGCTAATTTACTGGTCAGTCTATGTCCCCATCCTCATCAATGGTCATGAACTTTGAGCAGTGACCAAGAGGATCAGATCCTACATATACATAGCAGAAATGATGCTCCTATGTAGTGGAAATGTGCTCATAATCCATTAAGGATTAAGGAATGTGATGATCCAGAAGGACCTGAGAGTGCAGATGCTGCTTCTCTGTGTTGACAGGAATTTGGTGAGGTGGTTTTGGAGGGTCTATATTACATGATTGAATGATCACAATAGCGAACGCTCTAAAGAGCGAAAATGCAGCACATCGAAACCATTATTGTGGGGGGCTGCGCGCCCTACACCCCCGCTAAATATATATATATATACATAAATATATATATATATATATATATATATATATATATATATATATATATATATACCAACTCTGAGATCACACTATAGTGAGGAAAGGGCAACTATTCCATTCTTCACTGTACTGCAGTCCCACAAAAAGCACTTCGGTGTCCTGCATTTTTGCTCTTTAGAGCATTCGCTATTATGATCATTTGATCACGTAATATAGACCCTGGTTTTGGATGCCTTGTGAGGATGAGAGAAGGACCCAAGGCATATCTACAACACTTTCAAATTATTATATCTCTCGGCTTCTAAGGATTTTATGTGGTTCCTGCAGAATTAGCTGGAGACTTAGCTGGATATAAGGAAGTCAAATCACCTGCTTGGCTTTCATTAACACAGCCTTCACCAGGACAAGTGTTTTAGTAAATGGATGAACTCACAAATAATTAATAAAGTGTACTTAGAGACATATAAATCTACAAGGATTCTCATGAACATATTCAGTAACCTGCATTCAGAGGCAAAGGTGCTGAATAACATTTGTAAATACGATTGCAAACACTGTCATTTATTGCATTACATTTTGATGACAAATGCAATGCCAAGCATCTTTAAATGGTCTTATTTTTTCAATACTTCAGTGCATCAGCTCTTAGGTGGTTGCAGTTGCTGTTTATATTATCTCATTTATATCTATAAGACTGGGAAACTGAGAGTAAAGGTAAAGACAAAGGTTACGTTTTTCTTACTCTTCTTGATTCTCTGACTTTATATAGTTCTGGAAATAAAATATTTAGATATCGGGGTGCAGGACTATTGTATTTGTGAAAAAAAGTCTTTGTTAAGTTTTGGGTATTGCTGCAAATTACAAAAATGTGTGCTGGCATTCTTCTATGGTTTCTATGTTATCATTATTCTGAGCCATGGCTATGATAGAGTCGCTGTTTCATAACAGAGCCATATATGACAATATTATCTGCTGCACATAGTCATGGGCCTGTTTAAAGATAAATGGTGGCACAAATTATAAAAAATAGTACAAAAATCCCATGCAGTGAACATTTCATGCTGTTAGCAGAAAGTTCATTGCATTGTTACAAACAGAGGAAAAAGTTTGAAGTATGTGATGCACCATTCCCCAAAAATATAATACAAAAAAAAATCACTAATGGCTTACGAAACTTTAGCTGAGAAAGAAAAGTAGTGCATTTGGAAACAGCAGGTGTGGCTTTTATAATTTACCATTTGATAAGGTTTGCTCTCAGAGAGGTTCGGGCACATTATTTGAGCGACACCATACAGTGGCATGATGTGCCCTTTATATTTCATGCAACTTCTGGATGGTTTCAAATAGTGTTTGCAAATCTATAAGCTGCTTCATTCATTAATTCAAGAAAGGCAAGACCCATCATATTGATATCATTCGGGTTGAGTGGGCTTTTACCAAGCTTAGGCATAGCTCACATCTGATGGTTTACAAAAACAACTCAAAGGTGATTTATTAGTTTTACTCTGCACTGAATGAACATGCTATTATTTCTTTTTAAATAGTTGTAGTTATTTTAAGTGCTGAAGGAGCTCAGCAGTATTGATAACCATCGTTCTTTTGAACATGTATGTTTACAACACATGGCATACAAAAAGAAGTCTTTCCAGTGGGGCCTGGGTGAGAACCACTGTGAGGACATTAAGGTTATCATGGACAACTGTTCAAGGAAATAAAATCTTCATAGTCTTGCTGCTTTTTATTTGTTTCTGTTTCATGAATTACATATACAAATTTTAACAAGACATTTCCTTTCTTAAGTAGACTGTTAATGAATTGTGTGGCTATAAGTAAATATTGGACTTGTCTGTGACTATACTGTATCCATTTCTGTTATACAGATTACATTACATCACCATAGTGAAATCAATATAAAGTTCATTAATTACTACTGCAGGATGGAGATTTATTATAATTAAAAAATAGTCATTTTTAAATATTTTTGAAATGCAGCTGATTCACGGTAATCAGTTCAAGCTGTTATTGCTTTGTATAAGAAATAATTATTAGCAGCAGTTGTGATATGCAAATATTGATCTATCTTCTATTCTTCCCCTATTAATTGACATACAGTACTACTGACGGAGAAAGCTGCTTCCGGGTTTCAAACCAGCCTTAATAATCACATGACTATACTGTAAATAACATCATGGAAGCAAGATATCTTTGAAAAAAAAAAAAGCAGACTGGCACCCATACCTCTCAACTTTCCCTTGTTGTGGCACAGAATTCTGTTCAATCTGTCTTAAAAATTGTGATTTTTGAGGAAATGTGGTGGAGGAGAGTAAAAATAATGAAATCATTAAAGCTACATTTATTTTACTTCAGAAAATGGCTGTTAATTCAAGTCCTCTTACTACAGTCATCATCAACCCTGTCTTCCTGTTTCTACATGGGGTTGTTGTGTCATGACATTTGGTACCATGTCTCCATTCAGAGCCACTCTCTCACATTTTTTTGACAGTCATCCTTGACTGCTGCAGATCTTTTCTCACACCATTGTCTGGTCTTCCTGTCTCTTCTTGTCTTCTTCCTGCTTCTACTAAAAATGATTTAGCAAATCATGTTCTGCTTTCTAGCATATTTAACCAAACCTCCATAATCTGTTCTCCTTGAGCATTTTTTTCTGCAGCTGGGGCTATTTTGGCTTTTGGTCCAATACCTTCATTTCTGCATCTGACCAGCAATGTGAACCTGACTGCCTGTGTCAGGTACTTCAATTCCATTACCTCAAGTTCCACATCTGCTCTGCTTTCACTGTGCATTTTTTGTGCAATACAGAAGCACTAGTCACACCACTGTTTTACACACTTTAATCTTCAACTTCTATGGCATTCTTTTGTCATATACTAACCCAACAATTTGTGTCAGTTAACTGCAAGTAGTAGCATAGTTAGGAATGGGGCAACAGGAGCAACTGCACTGGGCACAAAGTGTTGGGAGGGAGCAATCAGCCAATTCTGATCTCTCTTTAATGCAATACTGACTTTTAAAAGCCAGTATTGCATTTACAGTCAAACCTGACCACTGTAATGCTCCATGTGTGATCTAAACAGTAGCAACTGCTTGCTACAGTTTTAAAGTAAAAATAATTTTTTTAACCAAAACCTGAACACTGTACGAGTCCATGCAGGCAGGAAATAACTGTAGCAACTATTTACTACAATTTAAAAAAATTTTTTTTTGTTTATTTTTAAACTAAAACATGAGTGCCATAGCACTCTGTGCAGTTGAAGTATAAACTCTTTGATAAAATTTTAAAGGAAATTTATTTTTTTAAATAAAATCTGTTGAAAGAGGATTAGGGGCAGGGCACAGAAATGGGACCTGAATGGCTGGTGGGGGGGGGGGGGTGTCATGCATCTGGCCACCTGGTTGGTGCACCAGTAGAAGAGCTGAGTGAGGGCATACATCTAACTGTAATAAGCCAGTCACTTACAATGTAGCAATCAGCTTATTACAGTGAAACTTTTTTTTTTTTTGCTCTTCACTTGAAGAACTGAGTCAGACTTCCTGTCTCCTTATCCACACATCCCAGGTACCTGAAGCTGTTAACCTCACTGTTTTGCCTTTTAATCTCAATTTTCAGCTTCTTCGTCATCTTTTGATTTCCCCCCATTTGCCTTCAAGACTACTATCTCATCTGCAGGTAGTTTCATCTCATGCACCTTCAGTTTTGTATGCCAGTCCTCTATCATTTGCTGAAATTCATGTTCAGTCTGTTTGTGGTGCCATATTATCTAGATATAGCAGCTTTGCTCCCCCAACCTCTTTGCTAATTAAGTCCATGACTAGCATGGGGGGAGGCTCAGAGCTCAACCTTGATGCACAGACAGTCCCATTAGGAACCCTTCTGTTAGTTCAATGCTGTTCATGTTTGTTTCATTAGGTCCTGTACATAGTCTACATAATTCTACCAATACTTCTGGGACTTTGAACCATTGTAGGACTGCTCAATTCACCCTTTTCTGGGACCTTGTTGTATGCTTTCTCAGTTTCTAGGAATGCCCAGTTTGGATCTTTCCTCATCTCTAGCCTCGTCTCCACAATCCGTCTCACTGCAAATATTGGGTCATTGTATTTCATCCTGATCTGCATCTAAACTGCTCATTTGCCATCTTGCTTTCCTTGAGTTCCTGTACTTTTCCCTAGTCATCTTCCAGGACTTCAGTTTAGTCTTTGTTGACCTGACTGTGGTCACCAGTGGTTTATGCTAGGCTCCACCTTTTTCACTGGAGAGGACTTTGCAGTCTCTGACTTTACTCCAATGCCTTTTCCTTATTAGTTGCATGCTGGCCACTCTTGTATGTGATCTTGTGACTCTCCATCTTGGTGGGCCATGAGATGGCGTATCACTAAGATTATATTGACAAAATTTTAAATGTGCCCCTGTTTTTAGGGCCTTTGACCCATATTATTTTTGACTTTGTCCCTAATTTTTGGTGATACAAAGACTGGAGCTATGGTGATACTATGCTGACATTTACACTGCAAATACTGAAGTTTGCAGTACAGGCATTTCATTATAGCACCATAAAATAGTTGAGACAGTGGTAAGGGAATAGTGTATCCTCAACACAGTTTTGAGAATGTATCTAAATCAAGTATTTACAAAATGCCTGCAGTTATCTGCCCAACATACATCTTAAAACATCGATGCATCAGTTCTAATTAGTTCTTATTTTTTTTAATATTATTTAATATCTAGAGGTCTGTTAAGTCTGCAGATGTCTTATTTTATAATGTTCAAATTATCCATTAGTGTAGCCTTGGTGTTAAGCACTGAAATGGGAAATGTCTTGTATAATTACTAATACTGAACTTAAACGATACAATCATTACTTTGCACAATTTCTCTCCCAAAGCAAGCCATTCTGTGTTACAACTGTTATTTTTTTCAGATAAAATAATAACATTAGATAGATAGTATTCACTGAAACAATTCACTAGTTGTAAAGCTAGTTAGTAGGAAAATATAAAACAATGCAGGAGTCTTCTAAAAGGCTATGATACCTCAGAGATCAACTTGATTGAGCTGCTCCAACAGGTATCTCATCACAGTGGTTCTACCATGTTACCTTAAATGAGCTTTAACCGCAAAAGCACTTACATGTCTGTATGAAACCCATTTCCTTGATTACATATAACCTCTCTGAACATTTGTTTGGAAGTATAATGGTGAAACTGTGGGAAAAAGTCAAAGAAAAGTAAAAATTAAGCATTTTTGCAAGGGACAAGCCCCCCCCCCCAAACTCATTTTGGGGAGAGGTTGCTCCTCACACTGCCCTTACTTATATATTCTTACAACAAAGCTGCTCTATCCCAGAGAAACAGCAAACATGCAAAGTACATGAAAAGACTAATCTTTGACTTAATGCTACTCCTCTGTCTTATACAGGCATTAAAACCTTACATTTCACACTGCACATCTCTACAGCTGAGAGTGAAAAACATATTGCATGGCAGACTTGTGTTAAAGTCCAAAAATTCCAGTTCTGTAAGGCACAATTGTAAGTATATCAACCATCGTTATCCTACTGACATAGGTGCTTATATCTAAAGGTCTGTAGATGTTTTTGTATATAAGACAGAAGCTGTCTTTAATCAAGAGAGGCCCAGAAAAGACACATCATATTAATACTTGTCCAAGGCAAACACTTGTGATAGTGCCTGCATAATATTAACAAAATCAACAAACATGTAAGTTTATGGCAGAAGGCCAAAATTGGTTATCTCTAAAAAAAAAAAAAAAAAAAAAACCTACTACTTTTTTGGCAAACAGCATTTTTTACTGTTCCCTTTTCTAGCTACAAGAAGTTTATACAAACTTGCAACTCAAGGAAGTTTAGTTTGTTATGCTTAAAGCACTCTGCTCAGTATACAATTTCCTCCCCAGTTTTGAAATAAAATCATCCAATGTGTAGCTGACTGTACTGCATCAATTGCTCATTGCACCACTGAGTTCATCTTCTGGCAAGAGGCAGGCAAAAAGAAGATCCAGGTGCAAAACAGACTTTGCTTTTTCAAGGCCCCAAGACTTCTGAGATTCTGAAATACATCTGTATTCTACATTATGTGCAGTGGAGAAACAGTGATCATTCTTTCCATGTTTTAATTATGATTGCTCCTTCTCTGAGATGTAGCCACCTTGAGGTAAGAATTTACAAGAAAAGGCAGTGTTAGGCTCAATGACCTCCCCCCCACATACACACACACACAGACACACATGTAGGATTTGCTGGGGGGGGGGGGGCTTGCCCCATGGAAAAAAATGCTTAATTTTTACTGTTAATTTTTTGGCACATATTTGTCATTATTCTTGAGAATAAATGCATAATTTTGGTAAATGTTCTACCAAATGTAAATTTTCCCTTGTTCTAAGTTCCCATAATTTTAATATTTAGCATGAAGCTTCTCTTCTTGTATTTATGAGTGTAATGTCATCTTTGATTATTCATTTTAGTTAAGGGCAGGGCAAAAGTGTATCACAAAACAGACTGTTATACCAGTTAGAAATCCTGATCCAGCAAAAATTTTGGAACTACATGTTTCCAGGTATTTAATAAACTCCATGTAGTCTTTGTGCAAAGCCTACAGCATTTACGTGTTTGCACAATGAGCAGCAGTACTACTAGCATACACATGACGCTCATCGTGTTTACATAAATACAAGCGAGGTTTCATGGCCAGCACAAATACAGAAATTAGATGGATGCAAGTTGCCTATGGGCAAACCTGATATGCAAGATTGCACAGACAATCACAATGATTTCCGGGGTGAAAATACTGCAACAACTGCAGTATAAACACATCATAGAAAAGTGTACTCAGTGCAATGTACACTGCAACAAGTTTCTGCAGACTGAAATAATGGATGTTGGGGTGATCAGCAAGGACAAATACAATGCAACATTAATATACTAGGCAGGGAAAGTGTGGTAACTAAAATGGCCACAGACAAATGATAAGAATGAAGAAAGAGGAAGAGGTCATGTACAATATGACAATGTACACAAGACAGGATATGTCAATGTATGTACATTTTCAAGGCAAGTCAGCAGCATAACATTAAGCACATACATAGATAGCACAACACGTACTGCTGTGTATACATCCTTTGCAAGTATATGTATATCACCGCACATGATAGTATATATATATATATATATATATATATATATATATATATATATATATATATGTATATATATGTGTGTGTGTGTGTGTGTGTGTGTGTGTGACTGTCACACAACATTGCATGCCAATGGAGATGAATGGTTGTGATATAAACATAACTGATATAGTCAATGGAGCGGTCATTTAGCAAGGATGGTATTTAAAATAGGGGAAATGTGCATGTTATGAAGATCTTCAAAATGACTTGCTTGAATATGACTGGAATGTCAGCATACCTCACAACCAGTTATGCATACATAGCAATAGATTGCCCTCTAGGCCAGCCAAAAGTCAGCCTTTATAAGTCCATAGGGGACAGTGTACAGTGATATGGGTTTTAATCTTTCCACCTATGACTTGTCTAGTACACCATTTATTTTCCTTTTGCAAAATGTCTTTTGTTACTCCAGCTGCTGCACATCTGTAGTGAGTTACATGCAAAAGGGTACATTGCTCTCACTTACTGTTATGATGAGGGCTGAACACAATGGAATTATAATGTCCTACGATCTGGATGACATGCCGATAGTTATTAGTTGAGCCACATGTAAGGGATTTTTCACCACTGTGAGCACATTTTGGTCAAGCCTCCAATTACTATCTACCTCCGTAGCCAGATCATGTATCACTGGGTCTGCTTATAGGGGTGTGGTATCTATATTTCAATTAGGTTGGGTATTTGCTTTACAAAAGGGAATACGTATGCTTTTTTGCCCATTTAGTGTGTCCCCATGGCTCTAGTATCAATCATTTGTGTGTGTTAATACTTTCTGCAGTATATCAGTACCATTATTGGGTTCAGGGATTGTCCACAATTTACAGTCATCCACATATTAGGTTGTACAAAGGCTATGTTTGCCTTGACTTCTGTGAATTAAATACCAAACCGGAAAAGACCTAGAAGAGCACCCTGTGCTACTGCACTGTTCACTGGCATCTTGCTAGAGGGGAGCTAGAGGGGAACTACACAAATTGACAGCATGTCCCAGTCGGTGATCCATTGTGCTACCCACTTGGTGACATAGTGGTTTATGGGCAATTGAGACAATTTTTCTGTAATACCTGAGTCTGGAATTCTGTCAAATGCTTTGGCCAGGTCAAGTTAGGTGAGATGCACATTCTGTCTCTCATCCATGGCCTTGGTGACCTTCTCAAAGAAGTAAACAAGATTTAACAGACATGATCAAGCCTTAACGAATAAAAAATGGGTTGGTTACACAGTCAGTATATTACCTATGCCCTTGTTAAGAAGGTCCATAGTGATTTCCTCCATTGGCTTGCAGATGAGGCTAGCAATACTTATGGGTCTATATTACATGTGTTGGGTGGTGGTCTCCCTTGTTCAGACAGATGACTGTTGCTGTCCACCCTTCTGTCTGAAAATAGCCTGTCTGGAGGGTGTGGTTAAGTAGGGATCCAACTGTATCTGCTAGGTCATGTTTTAGTTTATTGATAAGACAACCTTGGATGTTGTCAGGGTCCATTAATGCTATGTTTTTAGCCATAAAGAGCACACAGATGAGTGGCTCGCTTGAGAAAATATGCTGAGTAATGTTTGTATGTAGACTTTGGGTGACAACCAGTGGGGACAGGGTGGTGGAATTTGTCAGCTAGCAGGTTGTGTATTGCCTCTGTTTTAGTATGGGTGGTGCTATCCACAACCATCTGTGTGCATAGCTGTGTATTCCCCTTAAGAGTTTGTACTTACTTAAAATAAGATTTGTGATAACACCTCCAAATATAACCTTGGGTTTGTATTACATGCCACACAGTGGAACTGTTAACACAGTTATACAAGTCTACCTGTTTGACATTATTACATCACTTACACATCATATGCCTATATGTTTATCACTGGAAAGGTGTGTGCGAGTCTGAGACTATATATGGACACATTACATATGAGGAGGATGTTATATATGGCCTTTTCCCCACTGTAGTGCAATCCTGGAGTTAGTATATAAAGTAATGGGAGTGGTTATATATTGTCTTCTGGAAAGAGTTATTCATTGTACTTGTAAGTATCCATATCTATGTTTTTAAACAATTAAAATAGGTGGGGGGCTGTGCCCCCCACACCCCCATTATTTTATATACTAACTCCAGGATCACACTACAGTGGGGAAAAGGCCATATATAACTTTCAATGAAATGAGTTTCAGTCAAATGACTTTTCAGTGAAATGAGCTTTCAGTGAAATGAAGTAGACTCATATATATATATATATATATATATATAATGGATGATTGTAGGGTTACATGAATATGTGTGTATGTGTTTGATTGTATTACACACTGCCACTGTCTATATGTGATGTGTACCACCCCACAAAAGAATCCAGTGGTCCAGAGATAGCTTAAAGAGGTTCATGGCAGGGCTGTGCTTCACAATGTGTGTATGTATCTTTCAGATGATGACATCCTCTAGTATTCTGCAGAAATGATGTTATGTGGATAGATGGAAAAAGAGGATGTTGGATTCATGGGGCTATGTTAAACATTCTCCTAACTGGCAGTCAAATTAAATGAGATTCAAAAGATCATACAATGAATATAATATACCACCAACACAGCAGCTGACTGAGTTCAAATTTATACATTAAGCATGTTTAGGTATACAAGTTGGATTCCATACAATGCAATAGTAGCATCACCACAGATTTCTAACTTTAACAGTGTCACAGTGCATTTTATAAAGGATGACAGCATCATTATATGCTGAGAAGATAATGTTGGAAGATGTGTCTAACATGGATGTGATATCACATTTCAGTGTAAAATTGTAAGTCGCTTGCCAAGACTTATAACATGCAAATGCTTTCCTCTTGAAACACTATTTAATTTTGTTACTACACACTGTTCTTCAATATCTTCCTGGCTGATATAGGTTATAGTGTAGATGTATTAGATTACTGGTACTGACCTGCTGTATTCTGCCATTACTGATAGTTTTTTTTTTTTCGCTAGCATGTCTGCTTGGTTTTGGTGGATTGGTGGCCAGGTTTCTAAGCTTATTTTATTTATTTTCTTATAGTCACTAACCCCCCAGAAGGAGCACAGCTCTAACTGTGGCCCCTCACTTTTTCATAGTCCAACTTCAGTCTTTTTATTCCAGCAGCTCAGCAGGCACCATTTTAAATAATATCCTAGATCCACCAGTTCCATGGTGTCCAGAGCTTAGTGTGCTCACCACGTAAATTTTTTTCAATGTTGCATTTCAAGTGTTTCCTCCGCATTCAAAGTTTTGACTGTATATAAATGTTGTGTTATCTTGCTAGCTAATGCAACAAGAGTCAAGCTATTAGTTAGTAAGGTCTACCAGTTATTGATGACCAACTGACTAGTATTTGATCCTTAATTAGCCAATAGTTAACTGATTTAAATGCAGGAGGTTTAAGCCATAACATTCATGAATACTGCAATTGTAAATGCTAATGGAATAACTGTGTGATTCAGTTAAATTAGTGTCTGTTAGCCTCATTGAATGTATATGCTTGAATGTTGGTCAGTTAAAATGGTCATGTTCAGTAAGTTTGTACTTATTCTGTTTAAGTCCTAGCACTAGTGGATTCTATATGGGCTAGTTTCTTAGTCTAATACCACAGTTATTTCCTAAATGCTTTTGAGCAATTCATGGGCATGTTAAGAATGTAAAGACATTTATATATTGTTTGGTCTGGTCTACAGTGACATTGTTACTGCTGTTTTGTAATGTTCGGTTCTGATACATTGTACTCCTACATTGTGTTTTTAATGAGTTCTCTCAGATACATTGTTCCTATTTTCACTAAAAATATTGTATTTTATAACTTTAGCTCTTTAAGGCTGCTCTACTTTTTCATTCAAATTTACTTTTAATTCACTATCTCATAAAATTCTTCTTTTACAGTCACCTTATACTTTCATCAATTAACTGTGCATGGGTTCAGATGATTGCATTCAGTTTCTCCCATCCGGCTGAAACTTGCCCTAAGTGTGGAAATGTTCTCAAGTGCAATAATGCATGTTTCTGTCCCACTGTGCTGTACTTCCTAAGTTATCCACAGTTTTGCAATTGACTAAAGCAGAAGTGATGTGCATGTGAGCTGGGTCATTAAAGATAGGTCCCCCAACCCCTCTTTACAATTAAACTTCTTATTTTTCTTTTATTTTTGTCAAGGGAACTAAGTTGCCTGTCACGACTTGTATCATGCAAATGCTTTCCCTTTGAAACACTATTTAATTTTGTTACTATAGACTGTTTTTCAATATTTCCCTAGCTGATACATGCTGTAGTGTAAAAGTAATATTATAATATTGGTATTGACCTGCTGTAGTCTCCCATTACTGATCATTTTTTCACAAGCTTGTCTGCTTGGTTTTGGTGGATTGGTGGCCAGGTTCTGCCTGCTCCGTTTGCCCTTGCTGCACTCAGGCTCATTCCACTCCCCTACCCTACCCCCAATTCTCATTACATCCCAGTGTATCTAAATTTGTTTCTAGCTAACCACTCTGTCCAATTACATTCGGCCAATCACACACACACACACAGCATTACTTTTTCCACACCACACATACCCATTATCTACTCATTATATCACAATTACCTATTCCCTCCTTCTAACTCTTATTATTCAGTCAGGCTGCTACTAATCTCTGTACCTCACTATACTTCCCTTCTATAATATAGACAACACCCAAACACTCTCAACTCAACACTAGACTCATCCTACTCTCCTATCACCCCTTTTTACCACCTCCTATTACCCACACCCACCTAATACTAAACCCACATCTTCTTATTTCTAATATCGCTTTTATTTTCCACAATGCTCTATATCCTGTGAGTTCTGCTACTGTCATTCTAACCAGTTCACATGCCTTTCCTATAAAAACATATCATCGTAATTCTCCCTATTCTAATTCACCTCCTTCTTCTCCTATACAATGTCAACTTCTCTGTACCAAACACCTACAAATGTTATCCTTACACACTATCATCTTCACTCTCATTATACTCGCCAATCACTTAATATCATATCAAATTCAGCTGTATAACACTTTCTCTTATCCTACTGCTATAAATCCTAAGCCCCACCACTTATTACCCATTAACTTTAAGATAGCTTCTAACCTCTATAACATGACTTATATAGGATACTTTTCAAATAAATATGCATGTTTTTCAAAATCTCAAACATTTCTCAAGTATACTAAACTCTTAACTAAGCTCTGAAAATGTATTTTATACTTAGCTACACAACTAAATCTCTATGGTGATATTCACCCAAATCCTGGTCCCAAAAGTGATCAACAACATGCCACCAACTCCCCAATTCCACTGTACTATCTTCCACTAAAGGCTCTAACTTCCTGCTCCTTAACATGAATCTTAGCAGCATAGTCAATAAGGTACATGAGCTCCACGCCAGCCTATCTCAATATTCCTGATATTGTAATACTAACAGAAACCTGGCTGAAACTTGAAATTAACAACAATCATAATCTTACTCCAGGTTATAATATACATAGACATGACAGAAAAAAATAATGTGCAGGTAGAATAGCCATAATTTACAAACAAAATTTAAAATTAGAACTTATAAAACCAAGCATTCCTGAATTTAGTAATGTTGAGATATTGTTTAGTAAACTCGAAATAAACTGCAACAAATCCCTAACCATAAATGGCACTTAGATTCCTCCTGGCAAGAACCCCAACATAATTTAGGAAATTCTCCACTGGATATTTTTAAACTTCCCACAAGAAACCATCATAATGGGTGACTTCAACACTGACTGATACCCTTAAAACCCTGTTAACCCCATTAATTTCATTAAGCTACATGGCTTTACCCAGGTTATACAAACTGTAACCAGAATAGATAAAGCCACCAAAACGCAATCAATATTAGATTGGATCCTAACTAACAAACCTTCTCTAGCTTTCCAGTCACACTGTCTCCCTGACAGCATTAGTGATCATCTCCCAATGTATTTACTCAGACAACATCTTCATCCCCCCAGAAATACCACCTACCATCAAATTCACAACAAACAAGACTTTAATGCTCAAACATTTATTTCTATCTTAGAAATTTGTGACTGGAACCCACTTGAAACACTACTCCTTGATACTCCTGTAAACTATTTTAATACCACCTTCACTGACATACTAAATAGGCTAGCCCCATGCAGAACTACTAGAGTAAAGTCTAACTATGCTCCTTGGTTAACAAAAGACACTAAAAATCTACTCAAACTAAGAGATAAAGCCTGGGCACTTTGACATACCAATAAAAATCAAGTTAACCTAGATCACTACAGACAACTTCGAAATAAAGCCAAAACTCAGGTCAAACTAGACAAAAAAACATACTATACTGTAATACAGCAAAAGCATAACAACAATCCCAAAAAAATTTTGTCCACCATAAAGAAACTCCTTGAACCCGAACAATCAACACCTACCCCATCAATCACTACCAATAATGTCAGCATAGCTGCACAATTAAACTCATTCTTTATAAATTTCATATGCTCCCTTTCTAAGACCTACTGCAGTATACCTCCAACTGTACTAACCATACCCAAGGAAGCCAGTGACAGCTTCTCCTTTAAACTTGTATAAACATATACCATAAAAATACTGTCTAAACTTAAACCCACAACCTTTGCAGCTGATAACCTAACTATGGAATTCCTAAAACTAGCAAGCAGATGAGATTTCCTATCCTGTATCTATTCTAATTAACTGCGCTGTATCAGAACACTACATTCTCTACATCTGGAAAGTATCTTACATAATACCTGTACGTAAAGATGGCAACTATACTAAGTTCTCCAGCTACAGACCTATAACAATCTTATTTCGCTCTTGCCAAAGTCTTAGAAAAATGTATTCACATGTAACTCTTAAAATACCTATTATCTAATAATTTCCTATCTAACATACAGCATGGTTTCTGTCCATTTCATAGTACCACAACTGCCCTTCTATGTTTTACTAACACTATCAACCAATATAGAAATGATGAGAAACTAGTATCCTCCATATTCTTGGACCTATCCAAAGCTGTTAACACTGTCTACCATCAAAAACTTCTTAATGAACTCTCCACCCTAAAACTTAGCCAGTCTTCTCTTGAATGGTTCCATAGTTACTTAAATGACCGGCAACAAGCTGTCAAATGGCAACAAGCACTTTCATCCCTACTGCCTCTCACCATAGGGGTCCCCAAGGTTCAATTCTAGGTCCTCAACTATTCAGTATTTTTACCAACAGATGCCATACAGCTACTCCTCTATCCTCCATTGTTCAACATACAGATGACTCTACTCTCATCTGCACTGCACCTACCCGAAAACAATTTGAAGTAACAACACAACAGTCCTTCTTAGCTGTTCAATCCTGGCTATCAGACTCACAACTGATTCTGAACCCATTCAAAACTAAACTTCTGCTCTTTCACTCCAGTAAATCATGAGACCACCCCAACTCCATTCCAAATATATTCCCTCAACAATATCATATTAGCAACCATACCCCAAACAAAATTGCTAGGTGTTCTAACTGACAATAATTTGAAATTCAACAAACACCTAGCTCAGTCTATCAAACAGACACATATAAAACTAGGTGAACTGTTCTGAATTAAGTCTTTCATCACTAACACACCAATACAAGCAATTTCCAGAACTCACCTACTCTCAACCCTGCTGTATATCTCTCCTATCCTATGAAAACTGCTACAATAAATAGCTAAATTCGCAACAAACTCCCCACATAGGTCACACCACTGCTCTGCCTTCCAACAACTCAATTGGCCAAAATTACCCCATTACTTAACCTGTACTCATCTCATTACCCCCCCACAGACTGGTACACCAACTTCATAAATCTTCTCTTCAACTACTGCTTCAACCCTACACCAACACTCAAGTCCTCCGATCCTTAAACAGATCGTTACTACAGGTCTCCAAATTCAGCAATCGTGCCAGGGACACTCTCTACTCTTACTATGACTCCAAAATATGGAATACTACACCTCAGCCTATCACTACTACTGCTGACCCAACTCACTTTAAAAAGCTACTTAGGATCTTCCTCAGTAACAACTGTCTTTGCATAGGCTATAGTCCTAACTAAATTCTATTCTCCTCATCCAGTAACTCATCAACCTACCTTGCTTCCATTCTACATCTATCATATGTAACTTAACTGACTTACTTTTACTCTATATCCTACCACATCCCTTCTCCTCCTTTTCACAATTAATTTAACCATTTAACTCTTTTCCCTTGCTACCCTCCTGCTAGTACATACATATTAACTCTCTCATTTCCTCTCACCTACTTACTTTATCTTTACATTAACTTCTCTCCCTCTTCCCTATCATTCTTTCTCCTACCTCTGTACTCTCCTCTCATCTCACCTCCCATCCCTGTTCTACTTGCATCACTAGTTAATCCCACTACAATACTATTTCCCTCTTATTCTTCCTCTAGTTCAAGACCTTCTTGCAAAGTTCACCAGTCTTGTAGATTTTCTCTAGTCCTTACAACTTACTTCAATTTCAATCTGTAGTATTGCTTTAATTAGGCTTTGCACATTTGTGAAATTATGTCACACACTTATCTGATGTCTGTGTTCAATACTGCTGCACTGCTTAAACTATTATTTGTTTACTTATCTGCCTTAATTACCAACAAATATTTTGTCAATGTAATTCAATGTAACTTTTGTGACTCATGTAATTTGTTGTATGCTATATATGTGTTATTGCCTCTGGAGCTTTTCTACCCAGGCCTTCACTGAAAATGGGTCTGACCCAGTTGGAATATCCCAGTAAACAAATTTTAAATAAATAAGATTGTCTCCACACTCTAAATGAGCACACATAAGTTGTCTTCTGTGAGATTAGAACCACAAACTATTTAGCTACACAAGCTAAATAACATATTAGTTAATGATTGTGCCAACAGAGGCAGCTGAATTAAATACTGTCAGAATGTACTTTATAGTGGATCACATCATCATTGTATATTAAGACAAAAATTTGGAACAGTGATCAGCATAGCTTTGGACTCACATGCTGTTCTAAAATTGTCTCCAGACTGGCAGTTGAATGAACATACACATGCACTCAGGCTGACTGTAGTAAGATTAAAATGCTTACCTTTCTTGTTATGTAAGCTAGAGGACACAGTACTTAACACTAGCACCACAGCACAAGTCTGACTTTTACCTTGTCATTGAACACTTTATTGTAGATGACATCCACGAGTGTATGATGAGAAGAATATGTTGGCAGGAGTGTCTCACATGCAGCTGTGAAAGTGTCTTCTGACTGATAGTTGACTGAAGACACACACACGCACACACACACACACACACACACACACACACACACACACACACACACACACACACACACGTTGACTGCAGTGAGATTAAAACCCCTACCTACTTAGTTACACAAGCTAGAAAACACAGTACTTACTAATGCGATGACAAAAGTCTGACTTTCATATTGTCAGAGAAGACGTTATAGCAGATGACATCATCTGACATGGTGAGAAGAAGATGTTGATAGGAATGTCTCACATGCTGCTCTACAATGGTATTTAGATTGAGAGCTAACTGAACACACACACATTGAAGGCAGTGAGATTAGAACCTCTATCTACTTAGTTACACGCTAGAGAACACAGTACTTAACAGTAGCACCACAGCACAAGTCTGACTTTCATATTGTCAGAGAATAATATATATATATATATATATATATATATATATATATATATATATATTTTTTTTTTTTTTTTTTTTTAATCAGATGATGTCATTAGTGTATGTTGGGATGCAGATGTTGGGAGGGCTGTATGAAATGGCTGTCTAGTCATGAACCACTGTAAACATTTATTCTCATTAATACTTGAGTGCTGACATTAGGACACAGACTCATGCCCTGCTGACAGAAGTTGGCTGTTGTGCATTTGAACCCCAACCTGACCAGCTGTAGAACACAGTACTTAACATTCACACCATCACAGAAATACAGTATTGTGATTGTCATAGTGATCTTTATAGAGCATGACATCATCATAATATTGCAGATAACATATACTATTATGAGAGTTGTGTACAAATTCTGGACTTCAGATTTGGTTTTGTGATTGCAATGAGTAAAAATACTTTAAAAGTCATCTTATTTTCTTAGGTGAAATAAGCTGTCATGAATGCATGTTGCAGAACTGAGACATACATGTACTTGTTTCTCAATGTGTTCACATAACACACACAGACACACACACACACACACACACACACACACACACACACACACTTTGGAAACAGCAGGAATGCAATTGTTAACATATGTGAATACATATTCTGATTAACTTATGTCCCCAAACTAGATTTTTCAGACAATATCAATGTGTTTGGATCAATGATGACCAATGGTTAGTGTCTGTATAAACCTATAAAAATGTAACAATGCAGTTATATTTTTTTATTTCTGTAGTATATTAGACATTGGACCTATTACTGAGATATAATTTGCAAGTGCATTGCTTCAGGGCACACACAAATCTAAGTAAATATATCTTTAGTGAATAACAGACCACTTCCCTTCTCTTGTATTTAAGAATGCCATTAGATGAAATATTGGATAACTGGGCATTAAGCATAGAAATACATGCCAAATACTGGTATACAGCGCACACATTTTGGAGAAACTCATTTGCGCAAATGATGGCATTTGAGATTCCCATTTCATGAATATAGCTTGAACTTGAGAATTTGTAAGGAATATATGCTATGTGAGAAATAGTTGGAAGATACTATGCTGTCTATACTTTATATTGGAACTGTTTTGTCATAACTTTTATGACATGAAGAACTGCTGCCACTGCCTTCTCCAGTTGCATGGAGTTAAGTGACAAACAAACGTGGTTCTTTGCTTAAATGGAAAAAATAGTAATATTTCTATTGATTCTCCTTCCTTCTCCCAAACAGGCTAGGTAGCAATACATGGCCATCAGCACTCTGGACAGTACAGACTGTGAAAAATGTACCTACTGCCTACCTTTCCCTGTGGCAGCAAGTGTTAGAGCAGAAAGCTCATGGTCAGTGCACAGAAAACACAGCATTCAAATTCAGTTCATTCACTTTTTTACAGATGGTATCAGGATAGCATTACCTAAGTAAATGTGATCATTACTGTAATTATGAGAAACAATGACTGCAGTAAAGTATGTGTCTTACACAATTTTTATTGTTAATGCCTACCTCTATACAGTGGTACAACTATTAGTTGCTTTGCAAGCCTCATTGCAAATCAGAATTTAATTGTGTGTACTGCTTTCCAGAAATGACAAGGGGTGGTACATGTTTTGAAAAGATTATTTCTAACTCAGCAGATAAGCTAACTATTTGTGCATGGCCATATATCCTGAAAAATTGCGTGCTGTATGCTTTATCACAGTAAGGACACTTTGAGCATTTTTATTTATTTAACATTTGTTTACCAAGAAAGTCTGACTGGGACAGGGCCCATTTTCAGCGGAGGCCCAGGTAGAAATGCTATAGATCTATGTCACATTATAAGAAGATTTCATCCATCATTACCTGAGTATGTCAAAAACAAAATCCTTCAGATGATTTTAAAACATTGCACAATGCATGAAAAATGATCAACTATTGACTTAAGGCAACATGTTAGTATTAACCATCAGCACAGTTAAGTCAGTCTGCAGACACCATTCATCAACCTAAATGATACTCATACAGAGGACTTGGAGTGATGGGATAAATACATGGTGATATGAACCTTCACCTAGCAGTGTTTCTTTAATGACACATTAATGGTCATTTATTTGTCCATCTGTCATTATTAACATTACATGTTGTGTAGCAAGAAGTGAATGATATAAGGTAGAGAAGGCTTAGGAGAGGGATAACAGGCTTATAACAAGCAGAGCAAGGTTAGCTAAATATGTGATAGCAGTGGGTTTGGATGTCACTTTAGATAGTCATTTTTGGCCAGTAGTCAATATGTCTCCATGGAAAATCAAAACTTTTGCAAATTGTGTTATGTGGGTGATTAAATACACCATACACATATAACATCACACTAGGAAATGATGAGAAATGTACCTGGAATCAAACCCTTGAAGCTATTTTCAAAAAAAAAATCTTAAGACCAGTGATTTATATCAACACCACTCCACAGAGTAATTAACATTTTGTTACAGTACATTTTTCAAAATACTGCCTCTACTCTGGTTTAAATCTATGTTCCTTAAGAGTAGTCAGTTTAAGCTGCATTGCATGGATATAACCAGACTAGTGCAGCCGATGGCAAAATCTCACCAGGTTTTGCCATAAGACATGAAGAGCCATTCACTGACATGCTGTATTGGTGCATGATGCCAAACTCCACCCAAAGAACAAAAAGTGAAGGCTTTATTAGGGGCCATTTCTGGCCATGTATGTGATGTGTAATTCTATTTTTGACCAGATTAAAGGTGTGAAAATTGGGTAGATAGGAAAGTGGTGAAATGGGGGGGTCAGCAGGGGAAGAATAAAGGAGAAGAATAAAGAAATTTGCAGGATGGAATTTGGAAAGAAACCATAGCTATCCATTTCTTTAACACTGTAATGTGAACATGGATAGAAAATTGGATGAATTTGGACTGTTACCAGAACACAGATGGATGACAACTACACAATCATGTTGTATAGCCAACTGGACCAAATCAAGAGTGCTGAGAAGACACATATGCAAAGTGGAGAGCTATGTATGGGACGTTTTTTATGGGACAGGTGTCCTTTTTTGGATTTCAAAAAAAAGTGGAATGTTGGGGAATGGACATAGGAATTTGAGGGAGGGTGGACAGCTAGGAAGCAGGTGCAGACAAACAAGACAGACTTAGGGATGGTGATGGACACAAAAGGTTGGTGGACACCATGATTGGGGATGGGTAGGGAACATCAGAGGCAACTGTCTATCAAGCATGGGAGCAATGAGAATCTAGTTTTCACCCTCAGAACTGTCATCACTATCCCCTTCCTCAGCTCCCTGTGGGATTGCTTAATGTGGGGATCTTTTTTGCATTCTAAGGAGCAATTTCTCCAGACAAATGAGGCAGGCACTAATGCTAGTTTATAATACCTCAAACACAATCCCTGGCAGCTCCTGGTAGATGATGTACTCCCCACCTCCGCCAATACTCCTGGAGGATACCAATGAATCAGCAGCCTGGTAATGCTACCTGATGTGGATAGGCCAGTTAGTGCAGAGGCTGCGGAGGCAGTACTGCCAGGTTACATCCCAAATGTGCTGGGTGATAGTATGGCAGCTGGTGGAAGGTTGTAAGGCTGAGCCCCAGTGGTTGACCTACCTCCCTGTGCTGATTTTTGGTAGAAAACTATGATATCAGAATGGTGTGTTCACACACGCGCACACACACATACACACACACAGATATATATATATATATATATATATATATATATATATATATATATATATATAAGAAAGATAAAGGATCGGGTGAGACAAAAAAAGAAACAGATGTTTAAAACTATTATATGTCACATACAGGGGCAAGAGGTGCTGATTTTAGTGCCTGCTTAAACCAGACACCCTTGGGAACAGGTTGAACTTGGCGAGGCTTGTATGGGCCCTGGGGCCATTAGCCTAGTAAAATCCTGTGACATCAACAGAACTTCCTAAGACGCAAAATCTTTATTACAATAAATATGCTTTTATTATTATATTATCTATACAGATTTCCAGATCCAAAATAGGATTGTGATTGTGAATTGTAGCAACTAATCCTTGCAATATGTTGATATTGCATATATGCTTCTAAATATAGTAGAGATTAAGTTAACAATATGGCATTAAAACCAATTTTGCTGAAATTAAAATAGAAAAATGATATTTTTGTAATTATAATGTATTTGTTAATTGTGGGAGTTGAACCCACCAAATCTGAATGCACTATTACACATGCCTAATGCAATTACCAAGAATTACAGAATAAAGCATGCATACTTGCTTTTACAGTTAAGATCTGCATGCTTAAGTTGCTAGTAATGTATAGAAGAGCAATCATTTTAATACATTCATGTTCATTTGTGCTGCATACATAACCACTTCCCTCCCTGAGTCTTTCTAATCTTTCAGCATGTGCCTCACTATTTGCTGAATTTTCCTGAGCAGCTGTAAAATAAAGAAGGACAGGAAAAGAGACATGAAAGCAGTATGTATGCCAGTCTTGCCTATCTACAGCTTTCCATAACATTTAAAGTCACTTTATCATTTATACTTACATAACCGTGGGATGTCAGCAGTCCTAAACTAATCCAGCCACTGGTTGAGTTATGCTTCCTTGCTCCATTTCAGGTCATTATGATGGTACCTGCATTGCTTCCTAGTGCATGGTATGCCATTTGCAGTGTAGACAGCTTTAGCTAGACTGTTCCAAGCGTCAGCCTTATACTGAGACCTGGTATAGAGGCAGCCTACAGCTGCAACACTTCATAAGGAGTGTAATAACCCCCGGTTAACAAATGTAAAATAAATAAATAAATGTTCTTGGCTCCTCCACTCCCCACATTTGACCCCTGAATTGGGCACCATCCTTCCCACCTCCTGCCATGTCTACACAGGACCTCCAACAACAGTTAAAGTATTTTCTTGGTCAATTTGTAATATCACATTTTATGGCCAGTGCGCAAACTCATACAGCCATGTCAAGTACATATGCACAATGGTGCATGGAGAGCAACAGTCCCAAACAGAGAGGAAAGGAGTTTATGAAACAGGAACGGTATTGTGACAGCATTAATTTATGGCATGTGTGCTGCTACACTTGAGAACAGTTTGTCCAGTGGTCAACAATGATATGTTAAATGACTTTGCTTTTAACACCTAAATTTGTGGGATCAATTGTGTGACTTAACACATATTTTGTATGGCCTTATGCACTGAAAAAAGTAACTTGTACAATGTAGGATTCAAACCTATGTGAAAAAGAGAATACATATATTTCCACATAGGTGTTTTTTTCTCATTGCCACAGAAGAAGTGTTTATCAAACGTGGACATTAATTATATAGACACATTAAAGAGTGAGTGGTGCTACATTTCAATTAACTAGGTATGTGTGTGACATGACAATGTCCTGGTTTATGCATTCTCGGGTGTGATGCAGGAGTAATGTGTGACAATACACTGGAAATGCATATACTTGTATTACTTTTAGAGTAGTTTTTTGACTTCTGGTTCAGAGCATACAATACATTCTGTTTTACAGCTATACTTGTGTTATGGGAGGTGTGTAGATGACTGTCAGTAAACTATGAAGTCCATCCCAAGCCTGAAAATACATTAATAATTACAGAACCATATTTGTCATGCTACACCACTTACACATATAATAGAAATGGTAACATGTTTATGCTCAGTCAACCTGCTATACATAGTTATTTTTATGTGCATTTATCTTTATATTATTATTTTTTGTTAAAAATTACAGTTGGACACCATTAATAGAAAGGGGTTTGAAGGAGTAGAACCCTGGCTTACCTGTGTTCTGGTCATAAACTTACACCTGCTGCCACATGGAAAGCTAGGGAGCAGGTGTATTTTTCACAGTCAATACTGTTCAGAGTGTTAACAGCTGCACACCAATCTTTAGCCTGTTTGTACACAGGAAAGCAAAGCACATAAACATGTATCAGTTTCTTTGTAAGAATTAAATTGTAACAATGTTTCTATTTTTCTTCAGCTATAAACCATGTTTGTGCACAGATGAGTTACACGTAAATCACACAGGCAAAAGCAAATATTGATTACTTATGTTAATACTCATTATGATCACTCCTCAGTAAAGAAAGAAAAATACTGTGGAACTTGAACCACAGTCTACATATCGTATCTATTGTTTATCTCAATGTCTTTACACCTTGTGCTTCATATACACATGGGTCACAGGTGTCATTTCTGTTGTCTTTATCATCCAAGGTGCTGACCGCTGCTCAATACTGCTAAGCTTGATTGTGCTTTCTAAGGCAACTGACTTTAATTTTTAAATTTGTATTAATTTGACTGTATTTGTGCTAAGGTGTGCTCTGTGCAAATGTTAAAGACCAAAATAAAAAAAATTACAGCTAAACATGTTAAACAATTACACTGCTCTGGATTGAATTATCAGAGTAACGAAATTTCAAAACACACACTTTACCACAGGCACAGCTTTGCAACTGCAATCAAATCATTTGCATACAAGCAATTCATATTTCCTCTACAGTATTAACAGAACATACACTTGGACATTCTCAGTAGACTGAACATCTGTGGCTTACATATTTAGTGTAATGAGTGATCACACAACCACTTATGGATATGTTTGCATAAAATGCAGCTCTGCCTTCTCTTTCTGTAGTGTTCAGTCTTCCCTTATCCCTGCTGTAATCTCAGACATGCAGTCTACAGTGCATTTTCTATCATTTGTCCTTTAAATGTGTGATAAAAACACGACAGTGAACAACAGTTTTCAGCAAAGGCATGAGAGTTTTACTATTATTAATCAGAAATGATAAATGTGTGGTGTCTTGTCTCATTTAAAAACTCACTGAAATTATGTCCACACTTTGTAAGTGTATCTTCACTGACACACCCACTGCAGTGAAGATTATCTGAATTGCTGTTGTGTTTTCTTTTTCTCTCACAATAATCTTTCACAGTTGCAAGCCATTACCAACTAACAGTGGTGCAGAACATACAATATGTTTACATCTGATACACTAAATCAAACGTTTGGTAATTAACACTTCTAATGAAATCACACCTCATTTGCATCTTCACAGTGCTCAGAGGGCTGAGACGACATCATAAAAAGGTAACAGTGTTCTAGGGAACTTGAATGTGAGGAGACTTGTGTATTTGGACAAAACATAAGATTGGTATTCCTTTGAAGGTGATTTATCTGCAGAGAAGGCTAATAATTTGGCTAAGGGATGATTGTATTATTCAAGTACATTCTAAATTTTGAAAAACATTACAAATGTATTTATATATCCAGCAGGAAATGGAACTTTTATCTGTATACACTTCTTATATTTCACTGTTAGCATAGGCATTTTTGGAAGCCATTTACATTTCAGAGATAGCACAACTATTTTTACAATTTGATTTTACAATAGTCTATATTACTGGAGAAAAATACAATGTACATGGCACTGACACTGGTGTTATGCTTCTGAGATGGCTCAGGGTAATGTCCACAGGAGTAGTGGGCACAGTCAGAAGTGCTTGGCATTCATAAATTGTTTTTTTTTTTCCTGTTGGAAATGTGTAGTCATCCTGATTATTGTGTGGAAAGCATATAAACATTATTTCTTTGGTATTCCTTGGTTTGTACAAACCTTCATTTGTTTGATATTTTGGGTGGGGGTGCCACCTACCATTCTGTGGTGCAAGAAGAACAGTGTGTTTCAAGTGCTTTTCAGTTGAAAATGTGTATGCATCCTGACATTTCTGTGGCAAACATGCATACACATTACTTATGTGGTATTTCTCAGTTTCTACAAACCTTTTTGCTTGTGTGTGAGGGGGAGGTGGGACAACTAACTAGCCTTCAGTTGTACTAAATGAAAAGTGTGTTTCAGGTGTTTGATGTTGACAAAGGGGTACACAGACTGATTATTTTTGTAAGTAATACATTAGTTATATAATATTTATCTGTTTTATGTCACATAGGATTATGGGACACAAGCCTACAAATCCATGAAAACCCCCTTCAGTAATGCAGAAAATGAGGAGATAATACAGGCTGTAATGCAAAATGGAGCCTTTTTGCTTGAGACAGGACATGAGGATATGGCTGCCAGAAAGGAGATTTGGAACTAGTTAGCGAATGATGTCAACACAGTGGGAGGTCACAGCAGAAATTATGATCAGGTGAGGTATTGGGCCACTGATATGATTTCATAGGCTCTGAGGAGGGCAGCTGCAGTTGCCTGAGAACAGCTGGCAACAGGGAGTGGTCCTGCTACTGAGCCAAAACTGACACCAAATGAAGAGTTCCTGTCCACTGTCAGATCCAGACAGCTCAGTGGAAACTGCACACCATGTGATTGATGTCAGTGCTGATGTGGCTGGGAGAACAAGCGTGTCCCAGGGGCAGCTTCCAGGTAAGCTTACATATGACAAATTTTATATTTGCTTGTATATTAAAATATATAATTTGACTAATACTTCCTGGGAATTTTTTTCTGTACCTATTGATAAGCTAACAGAGTTATATGATACAGTTGCTAAGTACACATGGTTGTGGGTGGACATCTCAGGCAAGTTTCACTTTAAGCTATTTCTTACAGGACATGTAGATGATTGTGTATTCATTGTTACACTGTGTTATTCCCATTGTGATGGTTAATAACTGTTGTTTCTGTTTCATTTCTTCCAGGACCATCCTCTCTGCAAAGTGTGGAGACATCTGGACATGCTAAGCAAATGTTTATTATCTTATTACTAAGCATTATTTAAATATGTAATTATCTGTATCTGTGAGAAGGGTATAATGAGTGTCTATATTGCTCTGCCATCTGTGATTGTGTGACCAGTGTTTTTTTGTATCATCTATATTGGTTTAATATTTAGTATAATAGTAATTTCATTCCTGTGTTTACTGCTTATAATCACAGATGATCCTGACGGTGGAAGTGTAGGACTCCTACCACCTGATGTGGGAGTATTGGTAGGCTCTGATGATGATGGTGGCCACATACAGACACAGGCAGGGCATGTAGAGGTTGAATATGACACTGAGATTGTGACTTACACATCCCTTGTATTCCCTTAAGACATACTCAGTATGCCTTCACATACCCATTCTACTCAGCTCTCAGATATTAGACAGGTTGAGGGTGACACACATGATCAGGTTAGTGTGGTTATTACGGCTTTAGTGCCAGTTGACTTTGGCCATAGCCAAAGTGTGGGCGAGGTGCCATGCAAGAGGGCTAGTAGGGCTGCTCAGAGAAGGCCTGTTGTCCAGCGTCCACCTGATATCTGATGTCAGTGTGTCATTATGTGCCACCCAATATATGTTTAGGGCTGCCATGGAGGTGCAGGCACATTCCACTAGGACTTCTGAGGACATGCTTAGGGTTCTACATGCGGCACAAGCTGTCATGCATGACTGACTCTGCCCTGTGGCTAATTTAATAGATCAGTTGAAAGACACAGTGGAACAGGAAGTATCTGTGATGCAATGTCTGGTAGGAAGGGGACAGCTTCCACATGGCCGTAGGTCTGCAACATCATCTGCTGTTAGCCAACGTGATGGCACTACTTCCACTGCTGCATCAGTGGTTGAGGTGTACTCACTCAAGCATGGTAGGCCACAATGCCAAAGACCTGGAGGTAGTCATGAGCACAGCTCGTCCAGCATACATCGCCCATATTCAAGTAGCACCAGTACATCTGACCATGGGCATGAACATGATAATGCAACTCCTGGCAAAGCCAGTTCTCACTGCTGTGGGTGATTATGATGACCTAATAGCTCTACCATGCATGACTCACACCTGTCCACCATACCAGGATGTGGAGCTATCACAGAGTTTGGCTGTGTTCATGCAGAAACTCACATATTTCACATCAAGTGCCCATACAGAAAAACACACATAACAGGTACATAAGACATTCATGATGTTTGCAGGTCATTCTATCTCAGTGGTCATTTGATAATTACTTACATTTCTGCATGCCTGTCTTTCTTACTCACACACACTCACTACTTTTGGGTCAGCCTAGGCCTCCTAGTGCAAATGATGATATCTGTGCCATCACCTTGTTTCTAGCTTTTGGATCCAAGGATACGTGTGTATTTGTTCTAGTGCACAAGGTGCATAGCTAACTGAGTGCTTAGTTTATGTATTGGTGATACTATTCTGAAACTTTTACTGATTTCTTACAGCCATTTTAGTGTTGTGATTACTACCTTGAAATCAGTGCTACATCAGTAAGGCCTACTGCTCCATTTGTGAGAATGCAGGGATAACTGAAGTTTGGACTGCATTTTCTGTTGTGTGTATTTTTAATGTGTGAGGCATGTTAGCTGACAAAAGGCAGAAATCTATTGACATAATTCATTCCTGTCACATATTGATGTCATTGCCAGACAATTCACATACATTTTACTTAGGTAAATTTACAAGTAATAGTATGCAAATATCTGCCATTCATTTGCCTTCTTACCCATTTATTTTCTTGTTCCAGTTTCAATGTTATATTGTACATGCATGTCTGCCTACACCCATGGTGACTGGTGGTTCCCCCTCTGAGTCTTCACCCGGGTGTAGTTGTAGTGACCTTGACAGTGGTGGTGGAATGTGTGCCACTTCCCCTTGCTGTTCCTGTTGCAATTGTTTTCTCAGGATAATATTGTGTAAGATAGCACAGACAGTGATAATTTCAGCACAAGTACTGGGATCGTACTGGAGGACACTTCCCCTGATATATCTAGGCACCAAAACTGTGACTTGAGCAATCCAAACACATGCTCTATTATATTTCTTGTTTGAGGGTGTGCCTCATTATAGCATTCCTCTATGGGTGTCTGCGCATATCTGATTGGTGTCATCAGCCATGGTTCGAGTGCATCCCCTGCATCCCCCAGTAAATAGCCTTGTGTGATACCCCTCTTTTAAAACTCTGGAAGAGCTGTTAGTTGTGCCAGATATGGGGGTCATGGTAACTGCCAGGGTTGCCAGCACACACATTCAGAATGATTCCCTTAGTGTTACACATGACCTGGCAGTTAAAGAAGTGGAATCCCTTTCTGATTATGTACACCCTTCCCTGTTCCCTGCATGGTGTTTTGATCTCAATGTGCATGCAGTCAGTGGCACCAAAGACTTCAGGAAAGTGTGCTATGGGGTAGAAATCCTGCATCGTCGTAGCTCTCCCCTTGGGGGGTACAGGGAAAATATATATAGCCACTGGCAAGCTGTAGCGAATCTATGGAGGATCCTGGATGCTGATGCTTGTGATACCCCCAGCATGTCCACTGTAGGTAATTGGAAGGTAAACAGCTCTCATTTCAGGATGACAGAGGTTGCAGAGTTTGTAGAGTATGTTTCTGTTCACCCTGTAGAGCTCTCTACTATTTCTACCTCATGCAGACCATGAAAAGACACCCTTCTCTTTCTTGCCCGAGGTCTATCAGCAGAAGTTGCAGCATAGATTTGAACCTTTTGTATATAACATGCGGAAAAGCAACAGCTGCCCCTAACATTCTTTACCTGTAGTGTAGTTTCTGTGGCTGTATTCCAATAGGTTTTGTAATTTGAGGCAAAAACCTGCACTAAGTGTACACAACAGCTTTATAGCTTGTTAAATAGCTCTGCCATTTGGGACTGGTTGATTAGCATACAGTTCAGCTGCTTATGTTGTAACTAGCATGCCATGGTGTTTACCATGTTTGCATGGCTCTACATATAGTGTAGAACCACTTACTGAATACAAATCGGAGTGTTATCATGTGCACATCATGCCACAACACGTACATGTTTTAAGTGAGCTGTGTAGGGTTTAGTGAATCCAGCCTGTTATTTATTAAAAGTGTTTTTCAGTCCATGTAGTTTCAAATAAGTGCCATTGTCCAAATATAAGCTAGTCTCATAAAACAAAATTACAGCTTGCCAATAATCATTGCCTCTGTGTATTTAAACGAAGCAAACATGGCGACAAAGATTCAAAAAAGTACAGCAAGTAAATGCACGTGTAGGGCAGAGTTTTTAAAGGTTAGTGAACAGAACAAAAGATCTAAAGGTAAATTAATCTCTGTCCTTATCCATAATGGTACAATGGTGCTTAGCATTTCAAAGGCTTAAAGTAGTGGCAGATTACAAAGAAGAGTTCACTTTCAAATTAAATATGCTAATCTGCATCTGCAAGTCTTAAAGAAAATGTGCAGACATCTGTCAAAACTATAAATTAGTTTCAGTGCTAATGAATGGTGGTCCTCATGGCAATGTAATTGAAAAAAGAACTCAAATATATTATTAAAGTTGATACTAAAAATAGCAAAGTCAAATTACTTTATAGGAAATTAAGTTTATAACACAAGGCAGGATTCAGTATCTGAAAATTAGCCTCTAGTGAGTTCTTGCTGATTTTTAACTGGTATAAAAATGGTAGTGTACATGGTTAATACATCCTGAACCAATATGAATATTTTATATATTCTTGTTCTTCTGTGAGCAGAGAAAATCAGTCATTAAGTGCCGCAAGGTAGTTTTAGTCAGCTTTAAACTAGCAAAATGCTTTAGAAAAATACATGTTCTGATTTAATATATTTCATAAAAAATAGGTAATTAATAGTGCTCTTATTCTTTATTTATCTCAAAATGGCATGTTTATGTCAAAATGATATGCAGAAGCTAACCTGACAGGTAGATTCAACATATGTGTTTATATTGTAGGTGGTCTACATTCAAGACTTAGCCAATGACAGAAGAAGCATCCTTACAGTTGGGTGAGGGTAGTAGCCTATCACTGTCATCTGTGCATGTGAGGAAGGTGACCTGACACCATATTTCACAGTTAACATTTCTAAGGGATGTCTTCATTTTGTGGATCAAACCATGGGACCTCAATAAACAAAACAGCATGAATAAGCATTGTAAAGTGAAAAAGCTCAGGCATCTTCTGCCAAGCCAAATGCATTAGGAAAGCAAACAGAAGCAGCATTTTAAGGCACAGGGCTAAAAAATAGCAGCTCAGGTGACAAAAGTAAACCAAAAGAGGTTCAAAAAAGACATCTTGTATGAAGTAAAATGGTTGACACCTCAAATGTTACTAAAATTCTATTGTTTTCCTAGGATTTCTGTGGGTGGGTCCATAAGCATATGCTATTAGACTAGCTAAATAAAAAATTATATATATATATATATATGTGTGTGTGTGTGTGTGTGTGTGTGTGTGTCAGACTTTTGCATAAGGTGGTCTGGCATCTATGTATCTGATGAATAGATGCTGCCTGTAAATGTTAGACCATGCAAGTCGAAGCTTACATATACACTTTAAAGTAATCTTGGGTACCAAAAATTGTCACAAATATTTGGGAAATATGGCTAGGCTTATAAAGACCCCAGGTGTCATTAGGTTATATACACATATGAACCTATTTGAGAGTATAGCTAGGCCCTCAACGTAAGCTATACTGAAGAATTCAAACAAGAGCAAAACATGTCTATAGCTACTGGAGTCTGGCTTGTTGGCCTGAGTGCGTTATTAAAGATCTGTTGCAACACTGCATTCAAAAGTTCTGTACCTTAATGCATACGATTAAGACTATGCACTGCTAGCAAGATTCATTCCTTCTTTTGTCTAATATAATTCTGAACAAGTCACTTGAGGCAGTATTCATAGGTTGAGTCTGAATGGGTTGTTCTACGCTGGTTAACAAATTCAAATAAATTTGACACGGTATGCTGCAACACTTTCACTTTTTTAGAAGAAAGTTGCATATCTCCACTAATACTTGATAAAGGAGATTTTGCATGCAATGCTTGTGCAGATATTTTGTTTTTATGTAAATCAAGCCACCAAAGTTACTTTTCCTTGGGTAGATGTGTGCACTGAGTTCATTTTGTCATGGTGAACACCTGGAAGCTTGAACAGCTGCGATAGCTGTTGTACAGAGCCAGTGCTTTACCTGCTAAAGTTTCTGGTCTTATGCACTATAAAACAGGAAGTCAAATATCTTTATGGGGTGGTTATCAACTGTGTTGCAAATATGTATGAACCACAGTAATAAAATCTGATGAAGAGAGAAATTTCTAGTAATGATGGTAATCAGTGTGCAGTCTGTTAGGTAATTTTGGCAAACCACCATTTTTTTCTTTACAAAATTGCTTCTGCAGTTCATCATCTAATGTTTAAAACTATTTCTGTCATTCTGTGCTATAAGCACGAGAATAATACTTAAAACTGAAATAAAGTAACATCCTGCTGAACTTTATGAAGAAAAAAGAAGTAGTTATGCACTCCACATTAGGTGGAAATCTTGTCCATCTGTGGTATGAAAATACTGCAATTCCTGTAAAATAAAACTAACATTTCTGTTATCTTTTCCTCAAAGCAAATTCACAAGGAAAATAGGCTCTGAATATCACCTCCTCTCTCTCTCACACACACACACACACACACACACACACACACACACACACACACACACACACACACCTTAATCACTTATATTATACCACTTCTAAATGTCCAATCAACAATGTTACTCTTCCCCAACAAAACCTGAAAAAACATTCATTCTAGTAATTGACCTGCAAACTTACACTTTCTATTGTCAAACTTCATCAACATCTCCTCTATCCATACTTTGCTGAATCTCTGGAATCATTTTACTTGCAGAGAGATTTTTATATTACTCTGAGTAGTCTACAAACTACAATAAATTCTACAGTCCTCTCCAACAGGGTTCTGTGTTTTACTGAACATGAATGAATATATTAACACGTTCCCATGACAAAGAGTTATTTATGAAAACATGTTTGACCAGGATTAGCTACAAGCCACTTAAGCAGTATACTCCTCATGCATTAATCAATTGCTACTGAACCTACAGAAGAGGGCAATTTTTAGCCAGTGTGTTGTTAAATCATACAATAAATACCTTATATACATGGTTTGTAAATTGTGTAGTATATGTTTATCATATAGAATGGTTGTGTTTAAAATCAGAGGCAGTAATTTTCAAAATTGCCAAAACTATGACAATAAATTAAAATTTGCTCTGAAAAATGCATATCCTTGACATGTCCAGAGGATAGCATTTTTGACATAACTCTTGGAAGTTGTCTTAATCTGTGGATGACACCACGAATACAGTAGCAATTATTTATGAAATCCAGATAGAAGTGAACTTTTAGGACCTCAGCTGTATGAAGTGGCTAAATTCTGAAGTGAACACCAAAAATGTTTATGGGAAGATATTTTGGTTCAAATCCTAGGCTTTCTGATCCAGCCTGTGTATCTCAAATGGGAAAAGATCTCTAACAGTTATTCAAATATTGGGCTGTGCAATGCTCAGCAGAGGTGATTCATACCTTTGTTGCTCAAATGATAGTAGAAAGGGTTTTCATCCCCACCTGGATCAGTTTAAACAGATATAGGCCTTTTTAAAAGCAGATGATCTGTTTATGCTAGCATTTTCCCAAACATGTTTAACATTTAGTGAATGGACTATTTTATTAAAATAAGATATTACAAATATGAATTTATTTTAAGTGTAGAAATGAATAACAGGTACATATGCCATTAAATAACAGCAAGGCATAACGGGAATGCACAATTTTAATGTGACTGTATATCGTAAGCCATTATATATATATATGCGCATCATACCTCATAAATCCCCTCCTTGTATAGTTAGGGCACCATTGTACAAAACCTCTGGGATTCTTGCACAAGATGTACTGCAGGGGACTGGGTACTCTGCATTAATTCCTCTTCAGACTGAGGTACAGTCAATCCTCTCCTTCGCAGTCAAGTCCAATTAACAAAAAGAGTTGTAGAGTTCCTTATTTATTTTCAGTTTGCTCCTGTTTGTCTAATTGCTTATCAGCTGCACTAAAACCCATTTTCTTGCCATAGTCTTTTTCTCCCCATTTTCAGTTGTGTAGAAACAGAGCTGGTAAAATGACTTTTGACCTTATAAGCTTCCTGAATCCTTAACAGTTATCTTTGTGTTAGTAGAGCAACATATGTGTTAGCAATATGAATTAAGCATTCAGGCTGCAGCCATTACTCTTACCTGACCACCTTCGTCTATACTTTGGCTGGCCCTAATTTGTCAATAGGCTTCTATGCTGAGAATTTAATACAGGTTTTACTTGGTAAGTACTAGCTGAACTACTTCATGGTGATGCTCAATTAGACTGTTGTGCTGATACCTTGATTTCTGTGTTGTAGCACTACTGCAGTTTTGCTTTATTGAATGCTTAAGAAATTGCCATTAATAATTTAAGAGTTGCCCTTATGACAAAGCATCATAACTCAATTGTAGACCTGCTAGAGGTTTTGTTGCATTTCACTACCATTTTTATTAGAATGGTATTATCCTGAATCTTGGCATGTCTATTGCTCAAATGTCACATGTACACTTTGTTTGTCTGGTTGTCTGTCTCCCTAGAGTTTAATTGGTTGGCACCTCCATTTTGCATGGTTTGATGTCTCATCTTTCAAACTATGCTCTGAAACATATCACTCTTCTGTATTAATTATATCATAACTCTTGAATTGCTGACAATGTTGCAGCTATGATTTACATACTATTAATTATTTGGATGTTCGCATTAGCAAAGTGAATAGCAGACTTGCCTAGCATATACAGAAAACCAGTAGCTAACAATAGTAAGTTCATAGGCTCATAGGCAAATACTAGGCTGTCAGTCTACAAACTATTACAGGCCTAGTAAACAACCAGAAGTCAGTATCAAACCTTATCTTGTATCTCTGATGTAAAGACCTTAGTCATTATGCCAGCCTCTCCCATACCGTATTACCCTATCTTAATTACATCACCATACTGCCATTATAGATTAAAAATATATATAACCAAAGGGCAAATCTTAAGGCTGAGTCATTTAATAGATGAAGATGCAGTGCTTGAGTCTGAAATGGAGTCCATGAAAGGTAAATTACAGCAAAGAGGGTGCCTGGCTGATAAGGTTAATGACAAAATAGATGAAATGACCAAAGGGTGATTAAATGTACATAAACCTTGTGCTTTACAAGTAGACTCAGATATTTCTTCTACAGCTACAAAAGCAAATGGAAGGAATAGGATAATGACCATGAAGTTGTCAAATTCCTTAAGCATGTACAAGATCCAAAATGTGAAAGCAAAATGGAAGATTTTGTGGGATTTTCCAACTGTCTCTCTGGTAATAGATGATGCTCCTCTAGTTTTTGTTTATAAAAAAAAGGCAATAGTTCAAAAGACCTAGTAGAAAATCCCTGATAAAAAGAATGGAATGGAATGGTATGGTAATGTGGTTCTTGAAATCAGTACAATTCTGTATATTCTGATGTTGACTCTCTTAGTATTAGAGGGTGGGTATATTCTGTACCTGGCCATTTTTGTGTATCACTAAAAATGGTATCTACATTGCAAGATGGACCAAGTAAAAAATATTTTTACTGAGGGGAGGACCTCACGGAGGTTGCAACATGTGTATAAGTATATCTATCTATCTATACATATATATATATATATATATATATATATATATATATATATACTTCTTCTGCTAAAATGAAAGTAATGCTCTATTTAAACATCAAAATGAATGCAGAGATTCTATTTTAAATTCTCTCTCACCCCAAGTTACTTATGTATATACCCTCTCTGAAATCACACCACAGTGAGGAAACTGCACAGTCCTAATCCTCACTGCAGCAATGATCTTGCACTGTTACAGTCGACCAGCCGTTGAGGCCATCAAATGGACTTACCAACTGCTAAGTAAATACAGAATGACAAGCTAAGATGCTTCCACCATGATGTACTGTAATTATACAATGGCATTATTTAAAAATAATAGGGTGATAAAGTAGTGTAGTAGTTAGCACTACTGATTCACAGCTCTTAGGTCCCTGCTTCATTTCTTGGCTGAGGTAACATCTTCCGTGAGTGTGCATTGCCTCCCTTTGGTTTTGCTAGGTGTTCAAGTTTGCTCCACATAAAAAAAAATAACATTTAGCCAACTGGTATCCCCTGAATCGCCTGTAGGTATGCATTTAGTATATGAGAGAATGCTCATTTGTCCTGGCTTCATTCTCTGCCTTTTGCCCAGTGCCCATACCTCTCAACCTGGAAACATCAAAAATCTGGACAAGACCCATGAAAATTATTAATGTAAAATTTGTATACATAATTATGTAAGACCGCTCACTCCGATGGAATTGTGGGATACCAACTCTCACATGCAAACTGAAGAACAGACAACCAAAATATGGCACCAGAGTCCCCCTGTAGCCATTCCAATGTCCTCTTACCTAGCTATTTTGCCCCATTTATTATAAACACTAATGTGTGCATACTGTTTTACTTCTACAATAATTACTTGGATTTTACTTTTACATTTTATAGCACAATGCACAAACACTAATAGATATCTGCTAAACAAAGTAATACTGTCTCACAATGAAAATAGACTTGGCATGAAAACTTCTTTGCCCTTGAAACTCATAGGCATTGAAACCCACACCACATCCAAAGAAAATACATCTGGCCAGTGGTGGATAAAGATTACCTTTGGGCTGTTTTCAAATCATAGGCCCCTTGCACACAAAACAAGAAACATACATGCATTCTTTGATACACCTTCCTGACTTTATTAAATTATATTCCTTGTATAATAATACAGCACACTTGTTAGACTTAAGTTAGAGCTCATTTTCAATTTATTGTTTGAACATTTTTCCAGTAGGCAATGAAACAAAATGCATATACCAATAATGACAAAACTGCCTAATTCAGAACATTTCCATCATAAAAGTCTACTTACACACACACACACACACACACACACACACACACACACTCACACTCACACACACACACACACACACACACACACACACACACATATATTATATACACATATATAAATTGAATGACAGTACTGTAAGCAATAGGCATCTTGCACAGCTTCTCACACTTATTTTCAATTTCAGTTTTTTTGGGGGGTGGGCAGGACAAAAGGCCAAAAACCAGGGACATGTTTTATACATTGCTTGTATAATTTTGAAAAGTTGCTAGAATAAAATGTTGTGTTACCACCATGCATTTCACTGCTAAGTCTTGAACCCAAGACCCTGTGCACTACAGTCAGTGCAACATACCACTATACCAAATCAGCGGTTTCCTGAAAGATAGGAAGACTGCAACTTAAATGGCTATCATTTACTGAATTCAGTTCTCACTTCTCACCACAGCTCTCAACAACCTCTTAGCACAAAAAACCTGGACAAAACCAATAATGGTGGAATACAGAATTCAGTTCTTACTTCTCACCATAGTTCTCAATGTCTTAGCACAAAAAAAACTGGACAAAGCCAATAATGGGGGAAATACAGCACCAAAATATAGACAAATTTCAAATACTGATCTTATAAACTTAGAAAGTTGTTAGAATAAAAGGTTTTTTGTTACCATTTATTTTCTGAAGAATATGAAGGCTGAAATTCAAATGCCTGTAATTATTTAGTGAATTCAACCTTTCAGTGATTTGCCAGAAAAACCCTGAAAACCACAAATTTAATGAGGAACAGAACAAAAATATAAGGCATAAATTCACAAGTGGTGGTTTCCTAGAGACTTTAGGCTCTTTTTACCTGTACCCAAGGTACAGGGTTTGAGCCTGACTACCTCTAGCCACCAGGTGTATTTACCTGGGGGCATTTTCACACACACACACACACACACACACACACTGTTCAGATACCTCAAATTATGAGTGTTGGCTTGCAGAGGCATACGAGGGTCCTGGGCCAAAATGACATACGATCGGAAACTCTTGCAGTATGAGTGTCTTCCAATAACTAAATCCATCAAAATATGAGTGTCTTGGGCCAACGAGTGCAAAAACTTGCAAAGCTAGTTTCCTTCTTGTGCTTCTAATCAAATGCCAGAAATGCGTGCCCTTGAGCATTCCGAAAGGCTGATGTAGCTGACATCAGTGCACACATGATGAAGTCAGCTCAAAAAAATGAAAGCAAAAACTTTAAAAAAAAGCTGGGAAAAAAGTGAAAAAAATCAGAAATGAAGGGGTGCCACTTCGGAATCATGGCACCCCATTATTTGGACCCCAAAACTCGGTAAAAACCGAGTAATTCAGGATGGTTGGGAGGTATGCCAGTGCCTTCTGGGACTGGCTCCTGCTCACTAATGCTGCATTGGACAAAGCAGATATCAAAGAATGAAATAAAAAATTCATGAATGAATGCATGTTCTACATTTTTATTGATCCATGTCTTACATTAAGTTGACTTCACTTGCAAGGGAATTCATTGGATGAACTGCAGCTGAACAATAAAAGCAAACTTTGCATACCCTTTCTGAGCCACATCCAGAGTGTGCATTGCATATTATGTCAGTGTCTTGATTATTCAGATAAGCAGATGCATTATGGTTCCAGGGATTTTTGTTAAAAGAAATTTTAACTGTCGAACTATGCAGTTTGTTTATTTCCTAAAAAAGCCATCATAATATTTTACATTAGCCAGACAAAGTGGAATGTTAGATGTGTCCTTGGAGCATATAAAAGAGATAAGGAAAAATTTCGATAATCCATACCCATCATTTAACATGTTCCATGGAGGCTTACCTGAGAGTCTTCACATTGTTTATTACACACTGAACAATCCAGGTTCAACAGCTTTGTGCTGGACTCCTTATTAGTAAAGACAATTGGTTCATTTCATATTTGGCATTTTGCAACCTGAGAGATAAAACATTGAACTTTCAGTGAAGTAGCACTTAAAATCATTTTATGGCTATATCATTATGACTGTTATTACTATCATTATTGCTATCTATTCCTGATTATTTATGGTTATTTATATATGGTTGCAGTATATTATAAATGTATATGGTGTGTCACTTTATCTCAGAGTAGACAACTATTTACTACATAGGCACCGGAAACTGTTAAAGACTTGGGGGGGGGGCGGAGCGTGACAGGGGCACTTAGTGAACTAAAAAGGGTAATTTTTTTATAACGATTTGCTACCCCAACATAGGTTCACTTGGAGGACATTTTAAGCTTAGCCAATTCCCTTTTTGTGCTTGAATTAACATTTTCTGATTGGTCTTAGTTTTCCCCATGGCTGATAATTGTATATTAGCCCTAGTGAGAACAACTGTGATCATACCATAGATAATTTGAGGGGGCCATGTAAGGGAAGCAGCATTTAGGAACTGCCTCTATCCATTAGTGGCATGAGGGGAAATCCTGGAGTACATTTTCTATTACCCATCCTTAGATACAAGTTGCATTTGAATATGGATGGATGAGCTTTGCTTTGTTTTTAAGGATTAGAATGTGGCAGCCTCTGTGATATATACCCATCTCCCCACAACATTCAGTTTAGATACCTGGACTGAGTATTTCTGATGCCATTTGATTTGCTGATGTTCAGTAGGTCCATCTGTATTATGTCGGAGGATGCTTTGTATGCCAGACATGTCACCTCTAAGCACTCTGTAGGATATTGAGCATAGTAGTAAATCTTTGAGTTGGTCCATGCAAGACCTATTGTTTAGGACTTGTATCTCTTTAGTAAGGTATCTCTGAGGGTATTCCAATTGTTGCATGGGGCTGGACAGATACATGCCAAAGTGGGCATTATACAAAATGATTGACATAATGAGAGCTTTGTAAAGGGGGACAACAACATCTCCAGATCTAGTCACAATCAATTTGTTTATAAGCTGTGCAATATAGAAAGGCTTTCTTATGACTCTGGGCACATGTTGGTCAAAAGTTAGGTCACTGTAAACACAAGTTCCCAAATGCCAAACAATTGGATCAGTTCTCAGAGGGTATTGTCATGATTTTGACACCAGTTATTATTTGGGGCAAACCTTCCTGCATGATAGTTAAGTAATTTGGGGATTCAATAACTTCTCCTAGCTTGCAGTCATCTCAAACTTAGCTGGCCAAAGCTCTTTGGTATTTCCTTTTACTTTTTTGATGTATATGCCAAACAGAAAGTCTCAGCACCGAACCCTGGGGGACTCCATTGGCAACTGGTCTCTTCCCCTGTTTTGATCTCCTGCATCCTGTGAGCCAAGTTGGCAATGCAGCTGGTGATGCAAGTATTTGCTCCTACATTATTCATCTTTTGTACTACACCTGAGTAGGGGATTGTGTCAAAAGGCTTGGTCGGGTCAAGGTAATGTGGTGTGAACTGTTTTACCTTCATCCATTGCTTTGGTAACAAGAGTAAAGCTTAAAATTTGCCCATGATTTTGAGCCTTTCACACTTTCCTCTGGACTGTTTTCAAACACATTTTTAGGGCCATGCATACATGTATGCATTCCTTGATTCACCTTCCTGATTGTATTAAATTATATTCCTTGTATAATACAACACACTTGTTAGACTTAAGTTAGAGCGCATTTTAAATTTATTGTTTAAACATTTTTCCAGTAGGCAATTAAACAAAAAAGCATTAACCAATAATAACAAAACTGCCCTATTCAAAATATTTCCATCATAAATGTCTACTTCCACACACAACTGCATTTTAAATTTGTTGTTTGAACATTTTTCCAGTAGGCAATGAAGCAAAATGCATGCACCAATAATGACAAAACTGCTCTATTCAGAACATTTCCATCATAAAGGTCGACTTCCACACACAACTGCATTTTAAATTTGTTTGAATATTTTTCCAGTAGGCAATGAAGCAAAATGCATGCACCAATAATGACAAAACTGCCCTACTCAGAATATTTCCATGATAACAGTCTACTTCTACACACAATATATAAATACAGAATCACAGTAGAGTGTAAGCCATAGGCATGTTGCACAGCTTCTTGACGTTATTTTCAATTGGGGGGGCAAAAAACAGAGATACATTTTAAACATTGCTTGTATAATTTTGGAAAGTTGCTTGCATAAAATGTTGTTGCCCCCATGCATTTCACTGCCAAGTATTGAACCTAGAACCCTGTGCTCTACAGTCAGAGCAACATACCACTAAGCTAATCCAGCAGTTTCTTGAAAGACAGGAAGACAAACTTAAATAACTGTCATATCATTTAGTGAATTCAGTTCTCACTTCTCACCATAGCTCTCAACATCTTAGCGCAAAAATACAGAACAAAGCCAATAATGGGGGAATACAGCCCCAAAATAGGGACACGTCAAATACTGATTTTATAACCTTAGAAAATTGCTAGAATAAAAGGTTTTGTTTTACCAAACCAGAAAAAGAACACAACAAACATGTGAAGCATAGATTCCCAAGTGATGATGGCTAGGGTTTAGGCTCTTTTTTCGGTACAGGGTTTGAGCCTGAGTACCTCAAGCCATCAGATGTATCCTGTTGGGGGCATGTACACACACACACACACACACACACACACACACACACACACACACACACACACACACACACACACACACACACACGCACACACCTATAACTCCCACCAGACTCCTCTGATTTAACAGCAGTACCAGGCTACTTACTCTGTAACAGCCAGCCAGTCCAGCCTCTGTAACTCCCACCAGACTCCTCCGAAATAACAGCAGTACCAGCAACTCCCACCAGACTCCTCACATTTAACAGCCAGTCCAGCCTCTGTAACTCCCACCAGACTCCTCCAATTTAACAGCAGTACCAGACGGAAATATGTGCGCTGAGCTAATAATCCTTTTTCAGCAATGTCCATTCCCGCTCGCATTCAAAGAGCTAATCCTTCTTCAGCAATGTCCATTCCTGCTCGCATTCAAAAGCAAACCTGCCAGAAACCGTGAAATACGTGTGCCAACCTGAAGCGCAAAACAATAATTCAAAAACTAAAGAATGGGACAAAATTTAAAAATAATTAGAATGGGACAAATCTGCAAAAGTGGGGGGCTCCCCTCCCCCTCACTCTATGGTTCCAGCACCCATGATTTGCTATAAAAAGCAATATATACCGGTGATCATTCATTCATTTGTTTTTAGTTTTAGAAATTCTATTTTTACTCTTACTGTGACTTATTTTATGTGCTTAAAGTTTCTTTTTGTGTTCAGAATTATTTAAAAAAAATCACTAAAAAAATAGTGTATTCATAATAACAGCCACTGTGAATGTCTGACTAGTTTTAAGGCAGAGGTTATCAAATTCTGCCTGTAAGCTACAAGCTTCAAACAGGAGGCAGTGTTTTCAGAATTTTACCAGTGCATGTCTACTGAAAAATTAGAATGCAGAGGAAATGTCTCTGTAATGAAAGTACAGAAGTATAAAATGTAAGGGACTGAAGCAAAAGTGAAACCTAACAGCGATGTCTAAGGGAGTTATTCTGATTTATTTGAGGGTGTACGATCCTTGAAAACATAGTATCATATCAAATTATCACCAGAAGCCATGCCAGTTATATATGCTTCATGCAGAGCACCAGTCGGTTTTAGGAGGAGATTTTTCAAGATCTCACACACACAAATTAAACCTTTATTTGTAGTAGTCAGACGGACATTCCTTGCTGACTTGTATAACAGCATGGTAACTGCAGTTGAACAAGACAAAATGTGCAGACTCATATCTCTCAACTGCACATATTTAGCACTCCAATTTCAGCCTGCTAAAATGCTTCTGCGCTGCTATTCTGTTTTAATTTCATACCAGGGCCAGTGTTAGCATTTCAGAGACCCCAGCAAGTGTCATGTTGGGGCTCCCAGGATACCCCCATTCAAAGTATCACCCTGTCACTGCCACCCCTAAGCTATCTTTTAGTTCATGCTGCAAAGGTTTAGGAATTCTATGCACAGCCTAAACTGTAAATACAATGTTCTTACATTACGACAGGCCTGTATACCACACCATTTTGGCCCATTACATTATGACAGGCCTGTGTACCACATCATTTTGGCCCATCTCACAAAGGGACATTCACACTGACTGGCACTTAGTTGCAATGATGTTACGTTACAACTCACCCTATATATAGGGCCAGCCTTAGGTGAAATGCAGCCATAGGCAAAGACCTCTATGGCATGTTCCACTGCCTGCCTACTGTTTTAACCACAACACACATAACCTCCAGTGACCCCCCTTGTTTCTGCCGCTATCCCAGGCTCTTCACACTGTGTACATTACTGTTTGTTTCTGCCACTATCCCAGGCTCTTCACACTGTGTACATTACTGTTTGTTTCTGCCACTATCCCAGGCTCTTCACACTGTGTACATTACTGTTTTTACTTTTCTCACATTTTGCCTTACTCTTCATTTTTTTCCCCAAAAATCATGGCATTCTACAAGCTCTGAAATGCATTTTAGAGTTTGCTAAGCAATCTTTTCAACCAGTGATGGCCTGAACAAAAACTCTAAGGAAAGAAATAAAGAAATTCCACACTGCTGTTCGGCTATACTTGTCTTTGCATCCTTTTAACACACCTTAACTGAGCACAACACATTAATAACTGTGCAAGAAATAACTGAATTAAGCTAGGGTGGCCACCAGAAGCCACAGTGTTATTGATTCTCTGAGATGTTTTTTAGAGCATTTCCCCCCTTTTGGTTTAGTGATGACCTCAGTAGAAATCATGAATAAGGAAAGAAATTCAGTCTTGCTTTTCTTTTTTCAAGGAAGAAATACGTTTTGTCCAAGACTTAATGTTAAAATCTGACAAATTAATAGCTCACAATAAACTAACAAGGCATATGTTTGAGAAAATACATAAATCCTATGTGGGAATGCTGCCTGCCTCACGAAAAGCAGCAAGTCACTGTTTGTGCATCCATCTCATACTAGAGTGAGATCAAAGCAAAGGTCAAAATGGCCATAGTCATGTATTTCAAGTGACTGATGTCGGTCATATACATAACATGCTTCCTCACCCTCCCCCCAAAAAACAGCCACCCATATACATGCCTGATGGGTGATTGTTTGGAAAGAGAAAAAAAATGATGATGACAGTATTGTATTTTAACTTGCTGCTCCTGGACAGTACACTGTCCTTACACAAGCTGCAGTGATCTTTTATGCACAACATTCAGGTCTGAGAGAGAAGTAAAAGACACAATGTTTAAGCTGTTACCAGTACCATCACAAGCTACCACAACCTGAGTTTCGATTGTAAGGAAAATGAAAGGTCTCACACAAGCTACACCATTTGTTCACACCTTTGAGAAGGATTGATTTTAGAATATGTGTGATTGATGGGAGGGGCCAACACTAAATACATGTCAAAATCCATTTGTACAGTCTGGAATGTGGAGGCCCATAAATCCCTAGAAACTCTAAGGTTCTGAATATACTGTGATGTAATTTATGCCTTATTTCTGAAAGATGATTATTTGTTAACTGCATTTTTTACTTCTACACAGACGAGTTATGCATGTACCCAGCATTATTGTGTCTCCAGAAATAAAAATCAATGATATATTTTTTTGTCTGCATACACATGCACGCATGCACATACACACTCACAGACACACACACAGACACACACCACACACACACACACACACACACACACACACACACACACACACACACACACACACACACACACACGACACTCTCTCTGATAATCCAGGCCTATCACAAGATGCACAAACACAGATACATGCTGCACACTCACCTACAGAGAAATTGGCGGAATGCCAGTTCACCTATAGCATATCTTTGGGCTGCTGGAGCAAACTATATTGCATAGGTAAACCCACACAATTACAGGGAGGGCATGCAGACTCACATAGAAAAAGCTATAGCCAAGAACTCAGCTAGCACAAAACACTGTGAAATGGCAATGCTACTCACTGTTACTCTGTGCCAATGAGCAGGTGTTTTCATGCTCATCTGGCACCTGCAAAACCAGCAAATATGGCTACATATCATGCATAAGGGCTATGTTTCAGATACATGAAGGAAATTATTGCCTACTTGTTACTGTTAAATAAACTGCAACACCCTCCCTACACACACACACACACACACACACACACACACACACATGCATAATGGCAATTTTGATGATGAATGTGATAAAAAGTGAAAGAATTATGGCCAGCTTGTTAATCTTATACTGTACCATCCCACACACACACACACACACACACACACACACACACACACACACACACACACACACACACACACACACACACATACACACACACAGCATAGGCCATAGTAATACTAGTTTTATTCTAACTTCAGCACATTGTGTGACACTAGTACTGCACTGCCATATCAGTGACTGTTGTTTCACAGTCATCAAACAGCCACAGTATGTCATTTGTATTAATCTCAGTGAGGAGTAAAGCATATCTATCACTGTTCCTGATTTTTCCTCAGTTTTCTGCTCTGTCCCTCATAGAAATTTGATTTGCTTGTAACTCATTTAGGAGTACAGACATTCAGTAATACCAGATATTAGAGACTCTTACTTCTTATTGTTCAGATAATGCATGTTGATGCAAAACAAGTTGTTCTGCTAACTTCTGAAGTGAATTAGAGTAATATTTAAAAAGTGTTTCTGATTCTGAAACTTTAGTCCACCATTATTTTTATTTCTCCAAGAATTCTTGAGCAAAGACATTGAGATTATAGTGTTTGGTGTCCAACCCATATTTATAAAACTTACTGAAAGAGAAAACTATAAGTGAAAATCAGGAGTATTTCCTCTTCTTAAAATACAAGGCAAGAGCTGAGATTGATTGCTCTGGGCTGCTGATCTCTACAGCTTACCTCATCTTCATTCTCTGATTACCAGCTTTATCATATCACAACTCTGTTAAGGATGGAGTGCACAATCGGACAATGAATGATCTTTTTTCCTCCTGATTTTCCACCAACCAATAGTATCTTTTGCTGTACCGCAAAACAGTCAAGGATTAGAGGACTCCCCATAGCCATGGCTATCATGGAAGATTGACACTAGCTAAGTTGTTAGTTTTACTGGAGAGAGAGAATGTCCACTAGTAGGATGTAATTAATGTCGAGGGCACTATGTCAGTAGTATAATATTTAATGAAATGATGAAGCTTGCTGATGGCAAAACACTGTGACTGCAACCAGAGATATCTTTGAATTTTCAAATAACAAATGCTGCCAATCCTTAGGATTATTCATACTATGAGTTATTATTGCCCACCTGGTATATTAAGTACACAAGACTGCAGTGCTAGCTTTTGTTGGTTTGAGAAATATGTAACAAAATATCAAAATAAGACAACATGCTGTGCTTGGGGGACACTCAGGAGAAGTAGGGGGCCCCAGTAACTGCTGGGTTTGCTAGTGCCTAAAAGCAGCTATGCCTCAGACTGCTCTGATGTCACTCTTTTATTGGATCAGTTGTAGAACTATGGACATGGTCAAACAGACCTATAGCAGACATGTTTGGATATGTCCTGGTTGCTGTAGTGAGTTTTAAATAATTAAAAATATATTCTAACATGGTACATACAGGATGAGGTCATGGTGTGAGGAATAGTTAGCGTTTAAGTGGAAGGAAGACTGTAGTGCAAACCAGCATAAAAGGATCTGTGTGTCTGTGACTGCTGAGAAGCTGCACAGCCAACAGCCAGTGTTTTTTTTTTTTTTTTTTTTTTTTTTAAACAAGCCAAGAAGAATGCTGTAAAGGACTGACTGCTGGGAAATCTCTAAATTACCTTTGCAGATTGCTTCATCCCTGTTTTGTGTCAGCATATTTTTCAAGTGTTCATAGATTCTGATGATTTTTTTTTCTTATTATTCTCTTCTCCATGTCATCAGTTTTGCCTAGAAGCCAATTATTTCTTTTAAACAGAAACTCAGTCTAACTCTCACCTTCTCTCATCCTTCCCTTTATATCATTCACAGCATCTTCTGTGACAGGTATCTGAGCACTCTGCTGTTTCACAGGGATATCTAGTAAAGTGATTTTGCTCCTTGTACTCTTCTTTTACAGGTTCACAGATTCATATCTATATACTATACTAATGACCACCAAGGCCTTTATAAGCCTATTCATGCAACTCAATCCAGTTGCATCCCCTTGTAACATGTGCATCTTAACAGGGGAAGTATGTTTGTTAGGAGGGGGTATGTTATTTTGCAGGTTGCTAAAAAGTTATGTGGAAAGGTATATTATTTAGGGACACAATAAAAGAGTCACTGGAGTAATTTGCCTGGGTAGACATTTTCCCAAAAGGCACTATAATGCACTTCTTTGCATCAAGTTTTTATCTGTGCCTTTGGCATCAGTCTTACATAATGTTAGTGTCAAGTGGAGAATTTATGATAATTCCCAATTTGCAGTGCTCTGCAAACTTAGTAAGCAGAGGCCCTTGACATTAGCCTTGACTTAAAGAATTAGATGTCAAACACGAGTGGGCCCAGCACAGAGACCTGTGGTACTCCACTGGTGACCTGCCTCTTGGTTGAGGTAGACTCACTAATCCTGACTTCTTAGGACCTATCTGTGAGATAGCTGGAAATCCAATGAGTTATGTAGGGATATATGCCTAGTTTGGTTTATTTTTCCACAATACCGAGTGGGGTATTGTGTTGAGTGCCTTAGCCAGGTCTAGGTGGGCAGTATTCATCATTTTCCCTTCATCCATTGCCTTGGTTACTTTCTCAAATAAGTCTAACAGGTTAAGTAGTGTGACCTTCCTTTGACAAAACCAGACTAGGATGTGTCCAGTGTCTGTAGGTTGTCAATATATTTATTGATCATTTCCATAAAAATTAATTCCATGGCTTTGCATATTAGACTAGTCAGACTAATGGGTCTGTAGTTTCTGAGGTCAGCTGATGATCCACCTTTGTGAAGGGGATAATTGTTGTCATCTTTCATTCGCTGGGTATGTAGCTTGTTTTGAGGCTGTTGTTGAGAAGTGACTCAAGTGGCTATGATATATTGCCAGTTTTAATAATAACTTGTCCATTTTAATAAAGTATGTCCTGAATAATCATCAGTAATGCTTGATTTGTATTTATAATATTCTAGGGAGCTTATGTTTGAGTGACTCATCTTGAAGTATCTTCATAGCATATATTTAAACTAAATTTCTGACAAATATTTTGCTGTTTTCAAAGATTCTTTTGCTCTTTTCTATTCACTTCATCTCTATATTATTTTAAGAATTTGTTTTTGAAAAATATTGCTTGGATTAATACATCTGTCAGAATATCCTTTGAAGTTGCAGAGCTGTTAACAAGTGTTGGTATCCCTCATCCATCTTCAACACACACTCCTTTTCCACAGCTTTCTGACACTAAAACGTTAAAACAACTCTGTTGTCTCTTCCTTCTTTGCACTTAATACACAATATTTAATTTACAGCCTTATATATTATTTATACACTGAGCCCTTCATTGGGTACTTGTTCAGGATTGATTCCCATAAGAAGTATTGTTGATGATGTAGATTTCTAAACTTGTTAGTCCTTGTCTTTACAACCCTTTGCATTCCTTCTGGTGACATTTCCATGAATCCATTATTTCTTTATACCATCGTTTCCTATCTTGAACTATTTCAATTATATTAATCTTCCACTGAAATATCTTTTTTATATAACATTACTTCATTATTTTCTACTTCCATACTTCCTTTTACAACCATCCTTTTCCTCAAATCCTTACATGTATTTCTTATCAATCTTGTTAATAGGTTTTCTTTGTCATATATCATTCACATTAATAAAGGAAGTATATGTAAACAGCCTAGAAAAAAAACTATAGGATTTATTAAGTTTAAAGCACCCCTTTCTACTTTGTTAAATGATACCTCCCTTTAACAGAACCGAGCTTTAAATCCCCTGATAACTGCAGATATAATGTGTAATAGCTGATTCTCCAGCTTTCTTAGAAAAATATATTTTGGGAGGCTTTCTTTCTATATTATGCAATGCTATCTAACCTATTTATTATAATTCATGGTTTAAGCAGCCTAACATATCAAAAATTAATGCAACTAGAACATATAATAATATTTAAAAAATTCTAAAATTAATTGGAAAATATTTGAGGAACCTAATGTAGAATTAAGAACTAAATTATCTATGTTTATAAATTATATTTATAAATTATTGATCTCAGTAGTTCAATGAAATTTATAAAGCCAATAACTTCAGTTTATGATGAATGATTAAATACTTATTTGAATTTCAGAATTCATATATGCAAAGTAATTCCAACAAAGGATTATTCCTTCTGAACATATTATAATCAATATTAGTATTAGATGTTTGTAAGGTCAGGTTTCATTTAAATGTAGTTTGTTAGACAAAAATGCAGTATTCTCTTTGCATAAGTGTAGAAATGTAGCCATATTAAAGCACATACATATCTTCAATTTATATTTTACAGGCAGATTCAATAAGAAAGGAATGTGTCGGCTACCTTCAGCCAAGAATACTGATTAGAATAAAACATGCTAATAGAATACGCAGTACATTAAGGGCAAACATGCTTGGGAACCAAGGTTAAAGAGGTGTGTTGAAGTATACAGGGTTTTGGTACTATCAGAAAATATTTCAGACATAGTGAGCTCAGCTAGTTCATTCAGGCTGATGTGCAGAAAGTCACTGCGGTGCATTCCTCAGACGTTTGGTACAGACATTCAAGAGTGAGTGCAGACGTCAAACATCCAGCATTTCAGAATATATATTATATTATTCAGGAGGACAAGAAGATGAATGCAGAAGGTATGGACACAATAATTCAGTGTATTTCAGTTTATCAGCACTGTTATTGGAGACAGCAAGATTTGATTCAGATATTGTTGATATCTACCTCTACTGTACATAATAAAACATTCTTAAGAAAACTACAGTGTATTCAGACTTTTATTCTAAAAGGTACAAGAAGAATAACTGGACTATACTTTTTTTAGAAAGGGAGCCATAATTGCAATTAATATTTCTAAATGGGTCATTTTACACAAAATCCCAAAACAAACAGATAATTTTAGGTTAGCAGTTAAAAACATTTGTATTCAACAATATAGGATGCTTAATTCAATATAGTCTATAAATAAATATAAGGTAATATTCATAAACATAAATGATTTAACACTGTAATAAGAGGAAATATAAAATATTTGAGAATTAACAAAGGTAGCACTGTATTCTTACAGCACTATGAATATTCAAGAATAACACAATAATAGCAAATATGAATGCATTATTTCATCTTCTTTTGGGAAAAAGAAGGTACAGCAATACTGTAAAAAAATCTTCACCAATGTCCAGAATAATCAAAAAATTATGAATCTCTAAAGGAATGTATTCAATAGTATCTACTGAATTTAGAAATACATTATTTACTCAAGCAAATGTTTATTGGTTACCAGGTGTTGGGGCAAAAGTTGCAGGTAGTTTACAGAATAACATAAAGGTATGATATTCAGAACTGCAGCTTCAACCATAACAGTAAATTCATGGGTTGGAAATAATAATATTAAGCGTATACTAGCCTGTGCAGGAAATAATTCACTTACTTTATACATTGGTCTTTTATTTCTGGAACCCAATCCCAAATAGATATCATATATGTATCTTTAAATTTACAATTTAATACAATCACACTTTACCTATTAGATCATAATGCGATATGTTTTAAAATGAGGATGGACATAAAAAACTTTCACCTGATACACAGAATGCCAGCATACATTTATACTTTAACCGAACACATGCGTGATTCTGCTATCTGCTGGTTGCTTTTGATTTTTCAATGGATTTATTCATTTAAGGTTTAGATAGTTGTTTTTTTTTTTCAGTTTTTCTGTTATATTACAGTTTGCTTTATTTTATCTCAGATTTTTTTTTTCTTCTTGAGTTCTTAAAACTTCTTGGCTTAGGCCAGTTAGTAAAGAATCTCTTTTCTATTCACTAACTGAAAGGAATGCAATTAAGCTAATTAGTGGGACTAGCTGAGAAACAGGATTTCTTATTTTGCTACAAGTATATAACTGCATTATTATTTAACCGAACTACTGTATATCTCTGCTGTTAGCTGACTGGATTTCATTTGTGGCTGTCCCTACTATAAATTTGACTTTAGACACTCCTTCCAATCTTATCTCATCTCATCTCATTTGATTCTTCTTCTGGATACTGAGAGATTGGGAAGGCCCTCCCATTAGACACTTAGTGCACAGTTCAACTCTTAGGATATTAACCCATGTTTTCCATCTTACCTTTAAAATCTGTTACATCTAGCCTGAGACCACCAATCATTGAAGAGCCCATATTCTGCTTCTTAGTAGTCATCTTGGGATTTGTGCTTCTGTCCTCCTGGTGAGAGAAGAAACATAGGGACATTATTTCCTGAGGCTGCTGATCACTGAAAAGCCTGATAACTGCTTCATAGGAGCCATCTTGGTATCTGTGCTAGTCTTTTCCTCCGGGTGAAAGAAGGAGGAGATGGTCATTGAATCATGACTGTGTCTGATTAGGCAGTGAGTGTGCTGGACCTTGCTGACTAGGCTGGTTGCTGTTCAAGGCATCTAGCAGGAAAAGTTTATAACAAGCCTACAGGCCCCTGCATCATCTGGGACATAACTGCTGATCACCAAAGAGCCTATGGCCTGCTTCTCGTTTTGGGAGCAGTCCTACGGTTTGCTTCTTATGAAAAAAGAAGCAAAGAAACATTGAATCCCAGCAGTGTGAACCTGTGGAGAGCAGCACTCGTAGTAGCCAGGAAGTAGATAAATATGTGATTCCCCACTATTTATCATTGTTGAAAAAGCTAATTCTTTGTTTTCCATAAGTACTGCTTTATTAGCTGCTGTCTAACCTAACTTCAGAGTATCTCCCTAAATACTTCATCCGTAAATCTTCAGTGTCTACTACAGTAGTTTTCCACAAGTGCTTGTCAGTACCCTATATAGATGTAGGCACCCTAAGTTGACATTTTCCCCATATAAGTACCCTTGAAATTTCATCAGTACCTAGTTGTGCACAGGACAACGAGACTTCACAGTGACAAGCACTGAATCCAGAGTTTTGAACCAGATACTCCTGACTTTACTCTGTATTCTCACAGAAACCATCTAATCAATAAAAAAGGGTCTGTTTTTATAGATAAAAACTTTTTTACTATCTCTGTTGCCAACTTGATGGATATGGGTATCCTGAGGCAAGGTAAAAATTGCTTCATGTTCAAGGACAACCAGCTAACCAGATAATGATAAGTTATGTGTGAAATGTATTTACACAATGTTACTAGAGGCAAAGCTTTCACATAAAAGCACTCCTAATGTCAATCAGATTGTTAGTGGCACATGCATTGCAACTGTAACACATGCATGAACTAGGCAGATGGAATTGTGTATGCTGAGGCACATAAATGTAACTTTCCTGAACCCCTGAAAGCACCTAGATGAAGTTCACGTAACAAATATCCTCAGTAGTCCCAAATGCATGCCTTCAACACAACAGCATCAACACATGCTGCCACATCCCATGGAGCCTCTACTTCTAAGCCTATAAGGCAAACTACCACACAACCCAACATTCTTGTCATTGGAGACTCTATTGTGAAACACACTGATGTCCTTCTCACAAGGCTGAATAAGGAGAAAGTCATGGTCAGTTGCTTATCAGGGGCCAGGATCCACCAGATTACACATGCATTCAAGACACTGGGCCATATGAAGAGAGACATGATGGAGCTCTTAGAATGTGTGACCCAGGCTGGTGAGAGACTAGCATTGTGCAGTCTTCTACCTTCTCCAAGGATGACATCACAATACGAACAGCAGATGTTGTTTTTTTATAACTGGCTTAGATGCTGGTGTAATTCTGGGGGGTGCAATATTTGTCAGCATGGAAGCAGATAGTCAACAGACCATACTGCTTTGCCAGGGACGGTCTGCACCTCTCTTCTCTATGCTTCTTTTGGCAATGCCAAACTGACAATCCCTCCAAAATAGCAAATCAAAACCAAGAAAATCAAAAGCTGTTACTGCTCAATGCCAGGAGTCTAAACAAGAAATTCCACTCCCTACAAGCTATCCTCACCCTAGAGAATGATAACATCTGTGCAGTCACTGAGATGTGGTATAAAGCCACAGACAGCACCATGGCAGTGCAAGGCTACAATGCCTTCCACAAATTTAGACCAGCAACTACACAGGCAGGGACTAAAGGCAGAAGTGTCTCAGTTTACATCAAAAATAAATATACCTCCCGGCTGGTCAAACAGCATTATGCACTTGAGACTCTCCATGTTGAAATCACCATAGGCAAAATCCCTTACCACATCCTGGCAAGTTATAGGTCCCCCTCTATGACACAGGAAATCCATAAACATTAATAAGATTACTGGAGACACACACCATCCAACCCAATACCCTATTCATGGGCAACTGTAATTACCACCCTATTAACTGGGAATCGTATACGACACCAAACATGCAGGCAAAAACTCCCTGGACCAGATTGTTAATATGCTGACCAGGACTGCAAACAGACCTGCTGTGGATTTCACTATTATAGGAAAGTACTGCACAGTCCCCAGTATAATGTCCTCTCTGGTAAGATCAGACCACAGAATGATGTCCTTTCAAGTAAAAAAATAAATAAATAAATAAAACAGAATATGGGCTCTTCACTGCTGGCTATATGGAACTGTTCACAGAAACCCTATATAAGCTAACTAATAACTGCATAGAAGCAGCTGTACCCACCAGGAAACTAACTCAAAAAATAAACCATCCTGGTGGAATCCCAACATCAATAGGCCGTGTAACAGAAAGAAGAAAATTATTACAAACTTTAGGAGGTGCTACATCCAGTAGGATTAAAGTACTGTCATCAAATTAAACAAACAACTCAGAGGACAGTCTACCAAAGCCAAATTTGAGGTAAATATTGCCTCTTGGACAAAGGACAACCACAAGAAATTCTTTAGCTATGTCCAAAACCTTAAAGACCATACACAGTTGTGATTGTGTGCAGAGTTCATTGTTAATGAAGCCAAGGACACTGAGCCAGAAGATATAGAAAACCTACTGAGAGACAAACTGAGTTCTAAGTTTACACCCCACGCCCCTAGCCTCCCCTCAGGAAATACTGTCAAATAAAACTCCAACTAGTTTTAGTTTTTAGGGAACAGGTCCTCAGTGCTCTTTCCAAGGCCAAGAAAAGTGAATTGATGGGCTCCAGCAATATCCAAAGCTGCTTTCTAAATAGCAAGAAACATGACATATCAAATCCTCCTAGAGTCACCATTTAACTGTAGCCTCCAAACAGGCTTCATGCCTCATGGATGGAGAACATCAACCATCATCCCTCTGCACAAAGGCCATCTATGGACCCTGGAAATTACAGACCCATAAATCTCACTAGTCTCTTATGCAAAGCCATGGAAAGAATTATCATGGACATGATCAATAACGACATAGGAAACCTTCAAACATTGGACCAAACCCAGTTTGGTTTCGTCAATGGCAGGACATGCCTACTCAACCTGATGGACTTCTTTGTAAAAGTCAACAAAGCAATGGACTGGAGCAAAATGGTTCACACTGTCTAACTTGACCTGGTCAAAGAATTTGGTACAATACCCCACTCAGACATGGTTGACAAACTCAAGGGGTTAAGTATAAACCCTTATGTCACCTGGTGGATGGCCAACTGGCTCACAGACAGGATCCAGGAAGTTAGAATTAGGACATCTAACTCTAAAACGAGGCCAGTCACCAGTGGAGTCCCTCAAGGATTGGTCCCGGGAATGCTCTTTTTTTGCATCTACTTCTCTGAAACTAAGGCCAGTGTCAAGAGCCTCTGCCTAACCAGATTTGAAGATGATTGCAAATTAGGAACAGTCATAGAACCCCCCCCCCTCCAATGACACTAATGTTCTCCAAGAAGGGCTGATACAGGCAAATAACTGGTTTCAGAGCCATGGACTAAAACTAAATGCCAAGAAATGCATAATAGTATCCTTTGAGATGTTGGCCATCCCTGGTAACTACCATATTGACAACATACCCCAAAGAATTGATCCAGTAGTCAGGGACTTGGAAACATACAGACAGTAATCTAGCCTTTAACCATCACGTGTCTATGGTAGTGAGGAAATCATTCTGTGTTGTGCAACTTATAAACAAATATATGGCATCTAGTTCCAAGGTAAGGAAGTATTTGTTCCACTATAATTGGTGCTCATCAGACCTCTCATTGAGTACAATGCCCCCCTTGGTATGTACCTAACCAGGTACACCCAACATTTGGAATGCCCACAAAGGTTCCTCACTAACACAATAAATGGCATAAACAACATGCCTTATGCAGACCATCTCAAAGCCCAATCCTGTATTCTGTCTCCTACAGGCTGCTGAGGGGGGAGATCATTGCCTGACAAATAAGGCACCTTTGGACCCCACTCTGGTGGACCTCCTTCATATCAGTAAAACAAACAGCACCAGAATTACCCATTCTAAGGGCTTAAACCTTGTCTGTGATATAAATAAGACCTGCTGGCGAGACAGGTATGTATCCCAGACACTACTCCGCATCCATTTAAAGCAGAGATCCTCCCTAACCCAATTCATGTGTAACTTGGAAAATTGGATGGGGAACAGGAACTTCATCCCTGTTTTGGCACCTGTGTCTCTAATGGATACAGGCAACCTGTAAATGGTTCATCTCCCAGGCCCCCTCTTGTGCATGTTTCATCCCCAAAACCCCATGCTTACACTACCAAGGGTACCAGAACTTGTCAAATGTTTGTGATGCATGGCTAGGCTTAAAAAGGCCCCAGTGGCTGTTAGCCTAGCAATTACATACGTGACTATGAATTTATGAACATATAAACATGAACAAATTAGTTTTGTAAAATAAATAGAAGAATGTGTGCTGTGGTAGATCAATGAAAATAAAAATACTAAAGCCTTTAATAAGCCTAAAGTACTGTATAGTGACCAAACTTCCAAAAAGATAAAATACTGTTACTCTACGAAGAAAAAAGTAGAACATTTAAGAAGGCCTAGGTATTATAGAAATAATTTAATAAAAAGGTAACCTACATACCTACATTATGTATGTATGTATGTATGCTATTTTATGTCTGTATTATATGGAGCTTTTCTTCCTGGGCCTCTGCTGAAAAGGGGTTTTCCACCCATTCAGAATGTTCTGGTCAACAAAAGCAATAAATAAATAATCTGAGTGCCACTTGGCTAAACTTTGCAGTGTGGGATGTTTGGTGTGCCAGGAAGTCCTAACACATAGGAGATAGTACTCTCCCTCTTCCAGTGAAGGCCTTCAGTATCGCATTTAACATTAGGCTTAGGTTGTGACACAAAAGATTCATGGATCAGTTCTCATAATTAAATAAAATACAGAATCACCTCTTGGAGAAGTCACTGATAATGTCTGACAGTTTTCTTATACAAAAAGTCTTTCTACCATTCTGAAAATGGCTTCTGTAAAAGCCCTACTGTCCTACTTACTAAACAAGTAAATCCTCATCCCTCAAAGGCCTTTTTCACTACATTAAATTCTCTCTCTCTCTCAGTGCCTGATGTTTCTGGTTATCTAGTTCAGGGTGGCCTTATCCTTACTATTTAGTCTGATCCTGTTTACCAGTTATTCATTAAATCATGTCTGTGCCCTTCTTTTTGTATAATAAAGATATTATTTCAGTCACAAGGTGTAATTTCTAGAAATGGAAGCTCTGGGCTCCATAAAGCTAAGTCTATGTACACAAACAGGATAATTTCTCTTTTTCTTGAGTAGATCCGTCTGGTGATTTGACTTTTTAGGCAGTGAAATTGTACCTGCTAATGTTGAATTCAGTTGATATTTTTAACCTCTGGTTTCATTTCTTCAGTTAAACCCTTTCTGCATTCTGATTAGGAGCCCACTGTCTCAGGATGTCAGAGAATGTCATTTTTGTGTGGGAACATTTTTTTTTCTCACAGGGATGTCCATCACATCCATTATTGAGCCAGCAATAGTGAATAACACTAAAACTAATAGTGCCTCTGCTTGCCTGGGTTACCATCAATCCTTTTTGTGTCACTGTCTAGTGGAGAGTGCTGTCTATGGTTGTTAGGACAGTGCAATTCCTGAGACACTTCCTGTTATGGCCTTCCACTTTTAGTATCTGTAGAGAAACTTAATATAATATCTTGAAGGAGACTGCAGAGCGTGGTATGGTCCCTACTTCAAGGAAACAACTGGGGTGACCTTTCTCTCAGAATAAATCTCCTAGTAATATGCTCTGCATATCCATCAAGATTCATGACTGCTGTTTTACAAGCTTTGTACTGGTCCACCACCACAAGCATAATTCCTGTATCACATGTTTACCTCTGGTACTCCCTTAGCGCCCCCCTCCCCACCCCGGCTTCATGATGTCAAATCACAATGGAATTGATCCTGTTTTTCTGCATTTTTATACCTGTGTGGCATCTTGCCTTTTCCTTCCTATTCTGCACAAGCTCAGGGCCTTGAGTTCCATTTTTGATTCTGCCTCCAAGGAAATGCACTGCCCTCAGCTTGTACAGCAGCTTGACATAGGTTAGCCTGGCATGGTTTCTTAATGGGATGCACTTGGGTTTAAGCAAACAAGCTTGCATTTGCACGTCCCTGGTAAATGAGACTAAAAGCCTCTGGTGACTTCCTTAAACTGCATTCACTGTTTACTTTGTAAAGAAGCACTGTTAACTTCGTGTTCCTTAATCATTTTTAACCTTAACATACTTCTAATGGTATCATTAAGATTCCAGTTTTACTGTAGTTTGTGTTACCAGCTGTGTTAAGATGATTAGCTTGCATCAGATATATATTACTTCATTTATAAATAACAAAAACAGTGAGACCTTTACATTACAATACTGTGCCTAAAGCAGTGTTCTAAGTGGCTGAAATAAGATCACTATAAAAAGAATTTTTTGGTAAGGGTAGAGAATCACTTTTTAGACAATTTTTTTATGCAGATAAAAGCAGACTCTTTTTAAACAGGCAGTTACAGAATTAGGAATCACAGTTGTTCAAGTAATAACAGTAATGTATTGCATAGAGTGCAGTGATTACACTCCAATATATGGAAAAAGACAAGTCATTTAAAAGCTTCTATAGTGTGAAACCCAGTCTTAAATGTTAAGCATCCCTGCTTCAGTTGTTAAGACTGGGTATTGTACTAGGCAGATAAATTTGCCTGTACTTGCTAGAAAACAACAGCTGCAGAATAAAAAAAAAAATGTATTCCTGCTGTCTGTACTGGTAATGTGTCCCTGACTTTTTGTAACATAAAATGTCTTACACTGTCTTTATGACAGAGCTCGTTACATGCTTTATGGCTTTGAAAGCCAGCAAAACACTCTGTCCTTTTTTTAAATGGTAGTACATGGAGCAGATAAATCTCCATGCACTATAAAGAATTATGGCTGGGTCTCCAATTATAAGCCTTTATTATGTGTTCTTGACATAGATGCCAAGATTCACCTGCTGAGTTTCAACCTTGAGGTGAATTTCTTGGCATTCATGTCTTGAACACATAATAAACTAGTTATGATCAGCGTCCCACTAATAATCCTCTATGTAGTGGATGGAAAATTGCTGCGGTAGCATTGTCGCCTCACAGTAAGACGTTGTCCTGTTCGATTCTCAGCTAGAGCGTCTTCTGTGTGGAGACATGCATGAATGAGCGTACCTTCGTTGAAGATTGCCCATCAGGGCCGGCAACTCGGCATGTAAAAATCGACTGCCAATCATTAGCGGACCGGAGTTCCACTGTGGTGACCCCTAACCGGGAAAAGCCGAAAGACACAACAACAGGGGAAAAGACAACTTAGTTAAGTCCTACTCTAGCATGATACCTAATACTAACAGTGCTTAGAGAGGCGATTAACAATTATTAAGCACCCTTCTACACATTGTCCAATGCTAAGTACTGCCAATGCTCACTAAGAGCTTCACTGGCTTTCAAAATCAGTTACCACTTTGTATATTTTTTCTGTAACCGGTAGTACATGCATCAGATAAAGCTTTGCTTCCGATGCAAATTTCTTGTCATCTATGTCTGAAACATGCAATAACAGTTACAATCAGAGATCCGATCCTAATCCTCTGCATTACTGTAATTCTCATGGTCTTATTAGTGCATAATTATATAAAAATAGATAGACTGATAAGCTTTTCCTAAATAATTTATTAATCAAAGTACCTAAAGTAGCTCCTGGGACACTCAGGTTTACTTATTGTATGGTTAGGTCCCATTTGGAAGTATTAAATATGAATTTATTTGAAAAGAATTTTAAACTTTTGTCTAGAGACATATTACATACCACAGTTGTAGTAAGTGTCTGTAGAACCATAATTTACACATCTTTCCTTCCATCCATGCATCCATCCATCCAGAAACTGGGCGAGACTGTTATGATTATCTTTGTGGTGTCTGTAATTTATTTCTGCCTTTTACTTTGCCATCTGACATGTAGGACATTTATGTGGGCAAAATAGTCAAAAAATACATTCTAGATTTATTGAATATTTCAAAGATATCAAGAACTGTCAAGTTAGCACTGTATATAAACACATAATGAAGGCTGACAATGTATGTAAATTTTCATAGGTTCAAAAGTTATTACTTGGCTAATGGTGCAAGTGCCTTTACAAGCCTAGTCAATAATACCCAGGATATGACAATATTATATCTTAATTACCCAGACATGGGATAGAGTACTATCGATGGTGAAGCCCTGAGTCATTTTACAGCCTGCCTGTGCCCATAAGGGACATGGGCAGTACCCTGGGAGTGAATTTACACTTCCCCATCCAGTTACCCAAATTCGTTTTAAAGACAATGAGGGACAGACTTTGTTTTATGAAGATGGGGAGTTTAGTCCTTAGCGAGGTATCCTTTGGGATACCAGTCTGTCTATCTGGTAAGTTAATTTAGAGTTAGAAATAAGGTTCAGGTCTACATAATGCATAACCTTGTATAATCTTTCTTGATAATATGTAGAATTTCATCAGGGCAGGATTGATAAGTCACCTCTCAATAAATGATAGGGCCTTTAGTCAGTCTGCATTAGACATGTGCCTTATGCTTTGTATTTCTTTAGTGAGAAACCTCCGGGGCCACTCCAATTGCTGTAAGTGCCTGGTTAGGTACATGCAGAAGGGAACATTGTACTCGATTATGGGCTTGATGAGGACCAAGTACAATGGCACTATGACTTCCATTGGCTTGATGCCATGCCTTTACTTATAAGTTGTGCCACACAGAAGGATTTCCTCACTACCGTAGCTACTTGGTGGTCAAAGTTTAGGTTACTATATATCTGTGTTCCTAGGTCCCTCACCACTGGGTCTAGTTTTAGGGGTGTGCTATCAATATTATAATTTGGAGGGATAGATACTAGATGGGTATGATTATGCATTTTTTTAGCATTTAGTCTCAGACCATGGTTTTGGCACCAGTTGTTTTATCATTTTTAGGCCTGTTTGTAGGATGTCACCATAGTTTGGGGATTCCATGATTGCTCCCAGCTTAAAGTTGTTGATGAACTTGGTGAGCCAGAGGTCCAAAACATTGGCCTTCACTTAAGAGAAGTATATACCAAACAGGTGGGGTCCCAACACTGAGCCCTGCGGGACACCACTAGTAACAGTTTTTTTATCAGAAGTAGATTCACCTATCTGAACATGTGCCCTTTTAATGAACCAGTTTGCTATCCTCCTGATGATGGAGGGGTTTATGCCTAACACAGTAAGTTTAGCTATGATCTCTGAGTGGGGGATTGTGTTGAAAGCGTTGGTCAGGTCTAGATAAGTGGTGTGTACCACTTTTCCCTCATCCATGGCCATAGAGACTTTCTTGAAGAAGTCCACCAGACTGAGCAGGCAAGACCTCCCTTTGGCAAAGCCAGACTGGGTCTGGTCTGGTGTTTGGAGATTTCCTACGTTGTTATTGATTAAGTCCATGATAATTCTCTCCATGGCCTTGCAGTTAAGACCAGTCAAGCTTATGGGTCTGTAGTTCCCTGGATTAGTTGATGGTTCTCCCTTTTGCAGAAGGATGACTGTTGCAGTCTTCCATTCCTGTGGGACAAAGCCCATTGGGAGGCTGGCATTAAACAGAATTTCTAGTGGCCCAGGGGGCCTGATAGATTTTATTTTGAGCTATTAAGGAAGCATCTTGTAATCTTGTCGGGAGTCATGGAGGCTGTGTTTTTTACTTTAGCAAGTGCGATAAGGACCTGTTCCCTTGTAGTGACTGATAGGGGAATGGTTGCAGATATTTCTTTGGGTGTGGTAGGAGGTGATGGGAATAGAAGTTTGAAACTGAACTTGTCGGCCAGTAGATTTGCTATAGTATCAGGCTGGGTGTAAGTGTTGCCATTCATGATTAACTCTGCATCCTGCTGAGCATTTCCCCTGAGGTTATGAACATAATTAAAACACGCCTTATGGTTATCTTTCACCTGGGAGGCTATCTTTGCTTGCTTTGGCAGATTTGACCAGCTCTCTAATTTATTTGTTTAGACTGGTGAGCACCTTTTTGCACTGTTTTGTCTGTTCCTTCTTGGCTTTGGAGACAATTTTTTTCCTATTTATGCTAGGGGTCCACCGAGGGGGGGGGTATTTTTGCCAATAATCCTAAGTTTGACTTGGACAGGTACTGCCTCCTCTATGCAGCTGTGAATTTGATTGTACAGTGCTTTTGTGTACAGCTCAGAGTAGGCCTAAGGGTCATCCAGATTCAGTGGGATTTGGCAGTCTAATAAGCTGTTACTAAGTCAGAGGTAATTGGCCTTAGCAAAGTTCTTAACAGGTTTGGAATCTGATGGAGGTTCTAGGTTAGCTTTAATATTAAAGGAAATCATTTTGTGGTCAGATCTTACCAGGGGAGGGGTTAATACCACAGGAGCGAGCAGCATCCCCCCATGTTCATGAGTACTAGGTCTAAGATATTTATACTTCTCGTTGGGAACTAACTAGTTGCTCCAGAGTATTTGCATTGACTAAGTCCAAAAACCTTTGAGCAAGTGCATTATGGGGCATATAAGTCTCCCAGATTATGGAGGGGTAATTGAAGTCACCCATAAGTATGGTGTTGGGCTGAATGTTAAAAGATTCCATTAGGTTTATGTAGGAGGTGTGCTTTTCCAGATTAATTTCAGTGGATTTGTAGCTAGTAAGGATATGATAGGGAGTTGAAGTTGTGGTTAGTTGGGCATGGAGCAGCTAAAGTGAGTAATGTTGTTGGACCAGTCTAGTGGTGGGCTTGTCTTTTATGAACACTGAGACACCTCCTCCCTTTGTTTTATCTTAAGCTGAGGGGGATTAAAATATATGAAAGGCATTGTAGCCTTTGCTAGCCGGGGTGCTCTCCATGATTCTTAACCATGTTTCCATGACTGCACATATATCTGCATTCCAGGGTGAGGAGTGCTTCCAGGGAGTGCATTATTTTTATTTAAATAGCATTGAGCAACAGTACATTTAGGTGGTTGTGACAGATCTTTGTTATATTGGAGGGTTTAACTGCTTAGCATGGCCTAAAAAATGCACTATGGAGATAGAGTTGTTCCCAGTATAGGAAAGCCAAGTGGTGATAAGTGTAAACCATCTCTTGCAAAGCATTGTGGTTTGTCAGTCATGTCTCCCCAAGCTGACAGATATTGGATCCACTTGTTGTGACACCAGAAACTAAGCCAATTGTTGAAGTCAGTCATCTTTTACTGGTACACTGGCATCATCATTGGTGAAGGTGGGATGCTACTCATGGCTAGATTCATATCCACCCAGGACACATATGCAGAGAGCTCCAACATGTCTCTCTTCATATAGTCCAGTGAGGTATGTTTTAGATTGTTTATGCTGATATGGCCTATGACCATGTCATGCTGGTATGTGTGGTTTAAACATCTAAGTGCATACATTATCTGGTAGATCCTGGCTCCAGACAGACAGCTCACTGTGATCTTCTCCTTGTTTAGCCTGGTAAGGGGATATCAGTGTATCTTACAATGGCTTCCCCAATAACTAGAATGTTTGGCTGTGTGATGTGTTCCCTTATGGACTTGGAAATGGAGCTACTATGATTTTCAGAGTTAGGCATTTTGTAAGGCTCTGTTTTGAGTGTGTGTGTGGGGCCATTGAGAGATGCTTTTAGGAGGTCTTAGAGATTTGAGTAGATTACATGCGAGTACCTCTGCATATGTGGGTCTATGTATTTGTTCCTTAATGTTGGTAGTGAGTGTTTTGGGTGTAACACTGACCACCTGGCTTGCATTATTTGTGCGTGCATGTGAGAGTTTTGCCTCCTATGACATTCTGTATCTACATATCACACATACTGTGTTTGTCTGTTCTAAAATTAAGTGGTTATCAGTGAACATGAGGCAGTTACTACACTACCTCAGGATGCCCATATCCACCAGTCCAGAAAAAGAGATGACAGGGAAGCACCTATCCATTATACCAGATCCTTATTAATGAGTAGGGGAGAATCACTTAAAGGTCTAAGTGAGACTGTTTAGTAGTATACTATACGATGATCTGCAGTTGTGCTGACTTGTGTGCAAACCATCAGCTCTTTGAGCAGCTATGAGCAGTGGGTGACTATGGAGTTTGTTTCCTACAGAGTATTTTAAACTGGAGTGGTTTGCGTATATACAAGTAATGGGTAAACACTTTTGCATGCTGTGTAAATGCGAGGCTTTTATACCAGCAGGATGAAAAACTTTTACACAGGTAAACCATCAGGTCAATCAGATAAACACAAAATAAGCCTTAATCCAGCAGTTCCCAACTTGGATTGGTTGAATCAGCCCATTGCTCCAAACCCTCTTAATGTAAAACAAACATGTTTTGAGCTCAAGTGCAGTAGCAACTGCTTTACAACAAAAGTCAGAATTCTTGCAGTATCAGGAATCATTGGAAATAAGTTTACATACCCTGAGGGATGTTCCCAAATACAGATGAATGTGCATAAACATAGGAAAATTTCTACAAACACAGAAAAACTTTGCAAAGCTTAGAAATATTTTGACAAACTCAAGATAACTTTGATAAACTTAGAACAGCTTTTGCAGTATCAGAGGAGGTTAGGAAATATCAGGATACTGTTAAAACAGCCTAAGAGCAGTACAGTAACAAACTGGTAGCATTTCTTTAACAAGTGCAGGCTGAAAAACAGTGATAAATTCAAACAAATCAACAAATGCAGTACAGAATTGTTAAATAACACTGACAGAGTTAGCACAAGTGTAAAAAATACTTATATCAGCTTGGCTTTAAATGCAATCCAAGGGTCTTGTAGTCACAGGAGTCCAAGGCAGGCACAGGGAAGCTCTAAATAAATTATTTTAGAGAAGGTACTGATGGGTTCACTATGTGGTAGTTATACTGTTATGTTACATAAAGCTGCATCAAAATGGCAATATATCCTAGTAACTGAATGCAAGGTTTTTCAATAAACCTTTTCTGCAACCAAGCGGAAATAGAAAGTGTGAAGGATATGAACAATTATTAATTAAATACACTGCATATGTGTGGATTCATATATCTGATACTCTCCTGCGTAATTTTGTTCATTCTCCTTTTAACTGAGTATTCCAATTCAGGCCTTCAGGGGAAACAGTGATTATTCTGGGATTCCCCTAGCCACAAGACAGGGAAATGACTTATGGACAGGTTTATTGTTAGTTCACCTACTGCTTGTCTTGGGCGGAAGAACAGCTGTCCCAGTGAAAACACATGTGAACACATAGAGGGCAATGCAGATTCTACACAGAAGGCACTCTAACTGAGAAGTGAACCTCAGGACTAAGCTCAGTGAGACATTACTTTGTCATTATAATACATTAATCTTTTATGATATTTAAGTGGCATGATTCTGCATTCAAACTTCCTGTGCATTTGAAAATAGTCCACGTTTGCTGGAAACTTGTGTTTATTAAACATACTCTATACCAGCTTTGGTATAACATGTTACATTATTACATTAGGGGCACATTGTTTCTAAATTGCTAACCCAAGTGGGTACTAGATGAGATATTGATCCTCAGAATATCAAAATTAAAAATGCAAATGTTGGACACTATATAATAAGTCTGAGGTTGCAGTATTTCAGAGTACTACCCCCACTCTGAAAAATATATGAATATAATATATATATATATATATATATATATATATATATATATATATATATATATGTCACAGTTGTGGGGTTCACTACTCTTCCAACTTAGGGCTACAGGGAAGCGAACAGGGAAGCTAACCCACTCTCCGTGGCAAAACACGTTAAAAGCAGAAAAGCAAGTTTTGGCACTCTTTTTTCCTTTGAATTAGAGTCTGCTTTTAGTAATGTCTGGATTCACCTAATAAGGTTCTACACTTTTGTCAGGAAGATGGCAAAAGTTGCATGTCCCGAACACTAGTGATTTAACAATACTTCTCACATGTGCTGTATCATGTATTTCAACATATGATACTACAGGCATTGAGGAAGCACAAAGAAAAAATAATGCACTTGAAATTATTTTTTAGGCACACTTTTAGTTTAAATAGGACACTAAAACTAACATAAAGTTGCTTAAAGCAAGCATAATACTAACAAGAACTCATTAGCAAAATGAAAACTGAAGAAATTTGAAAACATACTTTCCAAAATCAGAAAACAGGCTGCCACGATAACTGTAGCAGAAATGTCTGCTTTCAAAATAAAACAGCTAGGAACCAAAATTAATTAGAAAATACAGTTTGTTATATTAAGGCCTTTTTTCATTACTAGGCATCATCAGGGAGCTCATACAGTTATATGTAATTAATAGCAGTCAGTTATATTTTCTGTGATTTTTTTTCATAGTTGTTTATCTGAAGTAATAATGATAGTAATGTGGCTTAGTGCTATGTATTCCATCATCATTTTTTAAAATAAGTATTCCAGTCAACTGTAAGATTAAAATAAGTGCAACATTCTTACCTTGTCCATGTCCTCAAAGATTATAATTCCTTTACAACTGCAGAACAAAGTAAACACAAGCACATTTGTCATAAGATGGGTCTATATTAGATCATCAAATGCTTAAAAAAGTGAATGGTGATTAATCGACGATTTTGAACTGTCAGAACAGCGATTTTTTTCCTAGGGAAAAAATCGCTGTTCCAACAAAATAAAAAATAAAAAACACTTTAAACATTAAGTGGGGGGCTGTGCCACCCACACCCCCCTGCTTAAATATACCAACTCCAAGACCACACTACAGTGCCGAAAACGGCAAAGTAACGAAGCAGCCAAGCAAATTCTTTCCCAGGGAAATAAAAAGCCGCTTCGATCTTTTGCCGTTTCCGTCTTTTGAGTTCGCCCAAGACGCATTCGAAAGAATGCATCTTTGGTCTTCTAATAGGGAACCCATAAGATAACTATATTATGAAATATATGAATAGCAAAACAGAAACATTACTAAGTTACATAATGAAACATAATAAGAAGCATTTAGAAAAAAACAAATGCACTATTTTAGGTATGCATGAATCTTGAGGTGTTTCAGAGATTTACAACTCTCCATATCACTCTAAAGAGGCACTGGACCAGTGAGGGTCATTGCAACCAAAGTTCTGACCAGTATAGTTAAGGTTATGGTCTTTTATTGTACAATGGCATTGCAAGCTCACTTTCATCTTGTATAAAATTTATCATTGTCTTGAGCATGTAGAGAGAAATGAAAACAACAGGGACTTTCTACAATGATAGGCCTGTAAGAAGGAGGAATACCATATTTGGTAACCTAAAATTGTTAATTTCTGGCTTTACTGCCATCTGTCAGACACAACCTTCCAAGGCTGACTCCACATCTTAGCCTTGCTATCAAACTGAGCACAAACACCTCTATGTCTGTGTAGTACAGCCATATTTAGGACAATGGGTGCCCTGTGCAATACCTAGAGTGGTGACCTCCTCAGCTTTAAGCTGAAATCCCCCCAATAAATCTGTAACTGCAGCAAAGAGCTTATACTAGCACCTCAGTACAGTTACAAACACACACACACACACACACACACACACACACACACACACACACACACACACACACACACACACACACACACACACAAAACTAAATGCTTTCATAAACTGCTGTGATATCAGCCACTTTAATGCAGTACCCTACTTATACCCCCATCTATTTTTAGGAATACCCTACTCATCACATCAATTTTAATGTAGTACCCTACCTATACCCCCTCTCTTTTAGGAATACCCTACTGATTACATTAACTTTAATGTAGTACTCTACCTATACCCCACCCCTCATTTTTAGGACTACCCTACTGATCACATTAACCTTAATGCAGTACCCTACATATATCCCCATCTCATTTAGAAATACCCTACTGATCACATCAACTTTAATGTAGTACCCTACCTATACCTCCCCTTTCTTTTAGGAATACCCTACTTATTACATCAACTTTAATGCAGTTTCCTACCTATACCCTCCCCCCCCTTTTACTAGGTGATCCATGGAGGCTAAAAATACACTCATGTTCCTCCTCTCTATTTGTTCATTCTTGCTTGTAGCAACATACACCCTAGAACTGTGTCATCCACAAACAATGGCCCATCCAAAAAAGCCATAGGTACACCATCTTAGGTACACTGAGGGTCATGCAAAACTCCTTCAAATAAGTTGTACTAAACAAAATACAATGTCTTCCCATCACTGGGTAGACATTATATAAGACTAGATAAATATGAATGAAGAACACAGAAGTATGTTGCCTACAATCATCTAAATACTACAAAAACACAGTACCCCAGCCTTCCGAAATCTTCCTCATAGAGATCTCATTTTTTACAGCCTCTTCTAGCTTCCAACACACACATCTAGCAAGCCTGACTCTGTTACGTAGTGGGAGGTAGCCTTGACTGCCAGTCAGGTGACCAGGATTCAATCAGTGGCCTCAGGACCTCTCCTTGGGTGGAAATATGGGCCAGGAGCTCAGTCAGCACACACTGGGTAGTGCAGTTTTTCTGGTGGAGACCAGGGAAAATGGTAACATGTGCTAACGTACAATAGGACAGGGCTGCTTGCTGTCAGCACCCCTAGGAAAGCTGACTAGCATAAAGAGTGCAGTACACTTCCCTTCCCTTAAAAACTGAGCATGTGCAGGGGATGTAGGGTGTAGAACTACCCAAACCACCCCTGCTGCCTGCTGTAATGATGTGTTTCTCCCTGTTGATCCTTGCCCTGGTGATGGGGAATGAATGGGCTGATTAGCCAAAAGGAGTTTGATGATCAACAGGTAGCAGGAGCAAAAACATGACAAATAAAGTCCTCTGGTTTGCTTTTTCCTACTCGTTTTTATTGTTTCACTCTCTATCCTATTTTTATGGAAACATATTTTAAAGGAGACTTTTTCTGTTGAGAACTGAATGATCAACATCAAATCACTGACTCCTTTTCTGAAGTACAGTGTAACAGCAGTAACTCTGAGATTGTAGAACTTTGGGAGAAAGAAATTTTCCCTTTACACTGAAGGTTGAATGTCCCCAAAGTTAGTAGGTATAGTGCAGGAGGGCTACTGGGATATAGGAAGGCATGTCCCTAGAAAAATAAGCTTTTTGTTAAATTCTGTGTTTGGAAACCTCAGCTATTTACATATCAGTATGTTGCCATAAATTCTTTCATGTTTAGCCCTGACATCTGTATCTATAACTAGGTACATTCCATTGAAAAAGCTGTTTGTGAAATCATGGTTTGGCTCTGATCAGGGGAGGGTTTTGAAACTGCTGTACTTCTATTAAAGACTGGTGATTAATTCTCAAAGTGCTGGAGCATTGTTTTTGGCTTTATATATATTTATATAGCTATATATATTTATGTGTGGGTGTGCATATCTATCTATATATATGGTTACCATGCATTTTGTTGAGCATTGCTTTGTTTGACAAACACTAAGGGTGGTAGATATTGTCAAATAATCAAATAGTCAAATGTTTAATATCTCAAAGTGCCATTTCCTTGAAAGTAGTGAATGGGGATTGGGAGGGGGGTCAAGAGTATGTACATGTTTGTTGGGGTGTTAGGATTAGGGTAAGGGTTAGGTAAGGATATACGTGTTCTGTGTTTGTATGCGAGTGTCTGTGTTTTAGAGTTAGGGTCAGGGTTAAGTAAGGGTTAGATCTTATGCATGTAGTGAGTGTTGGTGTGTTTGTGTGTATGAATGTACCCTGGGTAGTGGCAGTTTTACAGCAAGTTTTTTTTAAGGTATGGTGTGGGGGTTAGGGTTGGGGTGAGGGCAAGGTTAGGGTTAGCACGCATTAATGAGGTGATGCTGTGGGGGCAAAGTAAAGTACCTGGAAAACCAGGAAAGGGAGGGGTTATCATGGCCTAGATTAGAGAATTTTTGTGGCAAAGTAGTGTGAGAGAGGGTGTTGAAAGCTTAAGTAAGATTAGGTTACTTTCATCACTGTTTGAGTTCATTGTATTATTGTATTGTGAGGCTAAGGACAGCCATAGAGATCCTATGGTGGGGGGCAGAAACCATGGTATGAGGGAGAGAGAGGTGTTATTGGGTGATTTAGTGAAGTAATTGGGACTGAATGTATTTTTCAAGTATCTTGGCTAGGGGAAGAAAATGGCGATGGGCCTATACTTAGTCAGCCCACTTGACCTACCACTGTTACGGATGGGGACGATGTAGCATTTTGTTAAGAGCGGTACACAGGATTTGTTGATAGCGTTGTTAAACAATACAGAGACGTGGTAGGCTTTGGCCTCTGCTGCAGGTTTCAGATGTTCACCTGATATGTTGTTAGATGCTAGGGAGGTGAGTTGATGGTACAGGTGGAGACTGATTGGAGGGATAGGGAGTATGGAGATTTTAAGGGGCTGGAATTTGCTGTGGATATTGTTTTGGTTGTTACTATTGAGTATGGATGAATTGAACAAATAAAGTTGGAGTTATATGTATTGGCAATGTTTATGGGGTTGTTTAGGATCTGATTTACATAAGAGCAGAATAATTAGGGGATATCATAGTTATTACTTTGGAGATTCATGTAATATGTATATATCTGTTTTACGTGTTTGAAAGACCAAATACTCGAATGTTATTTTCACAAGATAATGATAACGAAAACTAAAATACCAAACTGCACATTTTTCCCAGGGCAAGTAAACACTTGCCCAAAATGTCACTAAAAACACACTGTAGTATCTGAAACCCACCTAGGTGGGGGGCTATGCCCCCCACACAGTCCCCAATTATATATACCAACTCTGGATTGCACTACAGTGTGGAAAAATGCATATTTCCCCACACTGGGCAAATGTTTACTTGCCCTGGGAAAATCTGTGCTGTTCGAGATTTCAGTTTTCCTTATTTTTGTCTCATGAAAATAATGTTCGCATATATGGGCTTTCAACCAAGCAAAGAAGACCCATGTTCAGTACTAGCAAGAAACTATGATCCCTCATCAATTCATCTAAGGCCAGCTTCGAAAGAAAAATTGCACAAGACGCTAAAGATAATCACAAGGCCTTCTTTAGTTATGTCAGGAACTTGAGTGGCAACTCCCATATATGCTCTGAGTTAGTGCAAAATGACAAAAAATACACTGAACCCACAGACATTGCCAACATCCTGGCAGATAGGTTCAGTGCAAACTCCCCCCCTCCCCACCAAAACAGCAAATGTCTATCCCAACAGAGTGTAGCCTCCCTGTCATCACAGATGCACAGGTGAGAGCTGCCCTCTCCAAAGCAAAAAACACAGCATCAATGGGACCGGACGGTTTCCCAGGCTGCGTCTTACACGAGCTCCAAGAAGAACTGAACCCTCACATAAAGTCAATGTTCAATCTCAACCTTACTACAGGATATGTACCCAAGGAATGGCATACAGCAACAGTGGCCCCACTCCACAAAGGTGGTGCCACAACAGACCCCGGAAACTATTGTCCTATAAGCCTGACTAGCCTGGTCTGCAAAGCTATGGAGCGTATCATCATGGAACTCATAAACAAAGACGTTGGGAACCTCCAAACACTGGATCCTACCCAGTTCGGCTTTGTTAAGGGCAGATCTTGCCTCTTGAACCTGGTCGACTTCTTTGAAACAGTCACTAAGGCCATAGATGAAGGGAAGGTAGTCCACACAGCCTACCTGGACCTTGCAAAAGCCTTCGACATAATACCCTACTTGGGCATCATAAATAAGCTCACCAGCTTAAATATCAACCCCTATGTCACGAGATGGGTTGCAAACTGGCTCAAGGATAGAACCCACATGGTCAGAATTGCATATGCCATGTCAGACTCTAAACCAGTTACAAGTGGCGTCTCACAAGGCTCAATCCTGGGACCTCTCTTGTTTGTTATATATTTCTCTGAGGTACAGGCTAACACGGGAGGACTATGGCTGACCAAGTTCGTAGATGACTGCAAACTGGGTGCCATAATCGACTCACCGACTGACACAAGCATCCTCCAAAAGGGTCTCACAGAAATGGATAACTGGTGCCAGAGCCATGGCCCAAAGCTAAATGTCAAAAAGTGCATAGTCATCCCCTTTGGGAAAAACAAAGTGCCCACAAATTACCACATAGGTGGTAATCCATTAAGTACGGAAGAAGTAATTAGGGATTTGGGGACCCAAGTAGATAGCAATCTCTCCTTTGACAATCACATTGCCAAAGTGGTTAGAAAGACCTTCTATATAGCCCACCTTATCACAAAAGAGTTCACATCTAGATCAAGAGAGGTCATTGTGCCCCTCTACTCATCACTCATCAGGCCCATAATTGAATACAATGCCCCATTTGGGATGTAACTTACCCAACACCTGCAGCAACTGGAAAGACCCCAAAAGTACCTCACCAAGAGGATCAAGGGACTCAAACAGATGCCCTACACAGTTAGGCTAAAGAAACTCCAGCTCTACTCAGTTGCTTACCGCCTACTCAGAGGCGATGTGTGCCTGACGTATAAAGCCATGTCCAACCCAGAATTAATGGACATGCTCCACCTCAGGAAATCCAAATCCCTTAGAGCTACATGCTCCAGGGACTTAAACCTCAGCAGAGAAATAAATAGGACATGCTGGAGGGACAGATTCATATCCCAAAGGCTCCCCTCACTCTGGAACAAAATCCCAATCCATGTTAGGTAGAGCCCCTCAATGACCCTCTTCAAGAGAAATCTTGACGAGTGGATGGAAGATCGTAGGTTTACCCCTGGGATCTCTTCTGTATCCCTATGAGACAGAGGCACAGTAAACTAACCTTAAAAGAGCTGTCTTCTGTGACCTACTATACAGAGGCACAGTCAACTAATCTAAAAGGTTGGCGAAAGCCAAACACACTCTGGCTAGGCTTATAAATGCCCTATGGCCTAGTATCAACCTATGAACCTATGTGTGTGTGTGTGTGTGTGTGTGTGTGTGTGTGTGTATATATATATATATATATATATATATATATATATATATATATATATATATATATGGTTCTACCTGAGATAGCGGACAGCTGATTTCACCGACAACGAATTTGCGAGCACCAGAAGATCGACAATCCGGAAGACCGACGCTACGGATCAAAACACCGATGCCGAGGATACTGACTTGGAAAAAGGCTGTGTAAGTATGCGGTGGTGACGGACGTTAGGGTGCGAGTAAGGTAAGTGTGGATATTGATGGTCTGTGGGGATAGGGGTGGGTTTAGTGATTTAGGGTCAGTGCGCGGGTTAGGTAAGTGTGCGGTAGTGATAGTGTTTGGGTTAGGGGTGGGTTAAGTGAGTTAGGGTTAGGGCCCGTGTTAGGTAAGTGTGCGGTAGTAGCATTTTTTGGGTTAGGGGCGGGTTAAGTGAGTTAGGGTTAGGGCGCGGGTTAGCTGAGTGTGCGATAGTGACGGACCTTAGGGTAAGGGTTTGGGTTAGGGTTGTAGATAGTTGTGTATGTGAGGTTTAGTGTGGGTTTGTGAGGATTTTGGTGTGCTTGTGTTGTGTGTGGTTTTTGGACAGGGGATGTGTTTTGTTAGTTGATTGTTGTTATTGTGGTGTGTGCAGCGTATGAGGTTTCGTGTTTGTGGAACGTCGGGCATGTGAGGTTTCGTGTTTATGGTTTGTCGATTATGTGCTGTCGATGTTTGTGTTGTCGGTGTTTTGCAGTGTCGGTTATGTCAGGTAGAACCATATATATATATATATATATATACATACAACCTATGTGTGTATGTATATATATATATATATATATATATATATATATATATATATATATATATATATATATATCTACATGAGTTTTGCCGAATTTCTGTTTCACCAAAATGTGAAATTCAAGAGTCAATTTACGCAAAAGTGTGTTTTATCAAAAACGCACTTTCGCATAAATAAGTAGTTAAACAAAAAAAATTAGTTAAAGACAAACATGCAGTTTGCATGTTAACTTAGTTGTACATCAACGTTTAGTGTTGATGTACAACTAAGCGGACTGTTGTTGAGATCGTAGTACAGTGGGGATGAGGGAACATTCCCTTTTCCCCACTGTAGTGCGATCTCGGAGTGAGAATATTAAAGTAGGGGGTGGGGGGCACAACCCACCACATGAGGGTGCAGAGGGGCTTGCCCCCCTGCAAAAAAGTGTTTTAAGTGATTTTTTTGTCATTTTTTTATGGATTTACATGAAAGTGCATTTTCGTTGAAATGCACTTTCGTGTAAATGCATTCGCGGATTTACGTTTCGTTGAAATGTAAATTCATTGAAAAGACAGTAGATCCATATGTGTGTGTGTGTGTGTGTGTGTGTGTGTGTGTGTATATATATATATATATATATATATATATATATATATGCACATACACACACACACACACACACACACACACACACACACACTGGATATAAAAAGTAATTAAATCAAAGGGTGCTTTGACAAAGCATTGGTTTAGGGGTGTGCACACTTATGCAACCAGCTTATTGTACGTTTTTTATTTTTTATACTTTTTCCCCTAACAGATTTGTTTGTTTTTCAATTGAATTGTACAGGTTATAGGTCACATTAAATGTGGGAATAGTTTTGAAATGATTTATTGTGGCCTCATTTTTTTATATCACAAAAACCTGGCATTTTAACTGGGGTGAGTGCACTGTGTATGTATGTATGTATGTATATATGTATGCATGTATATATATATATATATATGCATGTATATATATATATATATATATATATATATATATATATATATATATATATATATACAGTGAGAGTTAATTTGATATTTAGTTCTGTTTCTGAGTTTTTTCTGTTGCCAGATTTTCCTGACATCATCTTAAAGTTTCATAAAATATTTGAAACTTCCGGTAAGGCAAGGGGCAGGACTGGACTTAATTCTTTTTTTTTTTCCTGAGTAGCACTAGTTTGTTTAGTATGCTTAGGAATATGTTATTAAAGTGGAATACAGCATTATCAAGAAATAAATAAATATTTTACCATATATAAAATTTTCATTATCATTAAGTTCTCGAATGTATTAAGCATCACTGGAGACTAAAACTTCAAGAGCTACTATTTGAGAGCAAATGGACTTGATCTTCCTGCTGGAATAATGGTAATGCTTGTTTTCTGGAACTGTACTATAAATAGTATGTCAATATTCGATATTTGAAAGCTGCTATCATTTAGGGACACAGCATGCTTGTCTCGACATTGTGCATCATAAACATAGTGTGCTCAAGAATTTAAGAATCAACACCCATATACATAGACACACATACACGTATAATGACATTGTTAGTTTCTCGTCTCAAGCTATTAGCTCAAGACACAGACTCTACCGTTTAGGAAAGAAAGTGGCTACATTAACCCTTTCAGGTCTTTTTGACAGCATACCTGTGCCCATGTCCACATACATCTTCCCCCCTTTAGAACATGCGGAATGAACAACATTGTATGTGTGAATAGGGGGGCAGGAGAAGCCATCAGCATCGCCATGGTCAGACCAAGCCTTACATGCAAGAGTATGAAAATGGCTACATACATGAAAACTACCTGGTGATTTCCCTGCTATTCTAATGCTTATAACAGTGCTAGTTGAGCAAGTTTAAAGGAGCATAACCAGGGAAATGCCAGAAAATTCACTTAAGGTGGAAGTAACATATTGTCTCCAAGAACCAATTAATGGCCAAGCATTTCCATTTAGTAATTTTGTATTGCTGCCTCACAAATTCTACTTTCTGCTCAGAGAAAGACAAGGTGTTCTTCATCCACAATCACTTACTACAGCACAGCCTCTAGACTAACATGCAAGGCATCTATCTAGGCAGTGCAGTTCTGTTTAAAGATGGAGTTTACCAGAATTGAATGTGCATAAAGGGCTGCTTTCATCAAAAAAGAACTGTATACTCAGTTAATGTCACTAAGGTGGGGCATCAGGCCCTAACCAGGTTTGTCAGAGGAGCATCCAAGCTAGCAAAATAGAGTATAAAGTGCCTGTATACACAGGTCAGGCTCAGGAAGCCATTACTCCTGTTTGTTCACTGGCTGAGACAATCCTTGGGCAGTCTCCTACATCCTGTGTATGCAAGATTCCAGGCCTCTTCTAGGCCAGTGGCACACATGGCTGGACTGGTCATCAGCCCAATCCCCCTTTAGGGAGCTGAGAACTGCCTGCACTTTCTGAAAATGGGAACCCAAATTCTGATTGTAGAGGACCATGGCATCTACATATACAGTTGCATAATGGTTATGTGGACATAAAACCTTGCCCATCAGTCACTGAAATATTGCAGAGGGTCCAGCAATGCAAATGGGAGGACTACCAAAAGCCAAAAAAAAAAACGCAGTGGTGGTGCTGCGGTAGCATTGTCACCTCACAGTAAGACACTGTCCAGTTCGATTCTCAGCTAGAGCATCTTCTGCGTGGAGACATGCATGAATGGGCGTGCTTTAGTTGAAGGTTGTGCGTCAGGCCTGGCAAGCCGGTACGTAAAAATCAACTGCCAATCATTAGTGGACCGGAGTTCCGCTGTGGCGAGCTCTAACCGGAAAAGCCGAAAGACACAAAACCAAAAGCCAATTTCCTCTTTACTTTCTTTCTGTCTCTCTAATCAACACCTGCCAGAATCCCTTCATTATATCCAAGGTCATAACATACCTATTGGGATACAGCCTCTCAATTAGTTTGTGAATCCATAATATCAGGTAGGCATGGCACTGAACTGGGAGATGGAATTCAACTGTCTGAAGTTACCGCAGTAATATATGTTTTTGTCAGACTGTTTCCAGCACAGTCTATCAATTGCACTCACTGTGGAACTTTTCAGACACCCCTCAGGCACAGCATCCTTTCCACTTTATTAATAAAATTCAGATAGATTGCTTTTAGAATCTTATATGGCCAGACCATCACTTTTTTAAACTTAGCTCTGTCACAGTGTCATAGCTTATTACATCAGTCTGCCCTGGTAAGTCAGAAAACACTTGTTTTAATTTGTCTGTCTACCTCACCTCTTTCTTTTGTGGACAGTCATTTTATTTTCTTTTTATTTCTTGCTCAGAGCCAGTTTAATCTCCTCATTCTACAGGTTGTATTTGACAACTATGGTCACCCTTTCACACCAAAAGTTTAGAATATTTTTGTGGTACATCTGCAGTTGTTTTCATTTATCAGATATGGAGACTGTACAGTTTCAAAGGGCTTCTTCCAACTGGCCAGGCATTTGTTTTGTACAGCTGGTAACACTACCACTACTTGGTCTCCTAGATGAAACTCCATGACCTTCAGACCCCTGCTGTCTATGTTTGTCTAAGTCTAAGCTTCTTGAGTTTTAGCCAAGAGTCCCTTTACCAGTTATAATACAGTCCCAAGCCTATTCTGCATCTGGGCCATAAAACACCTCATCATGACAGGGTACTTTTTCTTCCTTCCATGTTTTTGACTATAGCCAACAATCCCCTGGGTCAATGTCCATATAATAATTCAGAGAAAGAAAACCCCATAGATTGCTGTGGTACCTAATATATAGGGAGCAGCACATAAGGCAAGAAAAGTTTACAGCTGTACCAACTTGGTTGATGGACTTGTACATTACCATCTTTTTTAGCATTTTGTTAAACAGTTTCACTCAGCCATCTATTGTGAATGATACACATAGTTTCTTATTCATTTAACTTTCATAATTGAATCAAGACTACCATCTGTCTTTCGGCTTTTCCCAGTTAGGGGTCGCCACAGCGGAACTCCGGTCCGCTAATGATTGGCAGTAGATTTTTATGTGCTGGCTTGCCGGGCCTAACGCACAACCTTCAACGAAGTAACGCCCATGCACGCATGTCGACTACCATCACCCAATATAAATAAAGGGGTTTCCTGCTTTGTCAGGAATTCAGTAGGCATCTCAACACAGCCACATGACAAACCTAACTCCAACACTAACCTCCTTCAATAGAATGGAGTCTTGGTTTCTGATGATGGAGTTATCTAGGATAATGGATGTCCCCTACCTGACCCGGGTAAAGGCCCTATTAGTTTCACACCCATTCTTTCAAATATGATTTCTGTTACAGGCATAAGTGGACCATACTATGTTTCTGAGGAGAAATCTGTTGACATACCAGACATAAGGCAAACCATCGTTCTCCTGCTACATAGACATCTGGTCAAAAAGAATCTTATCTGGTAGAATTTCCTTAATCTTTTGTACCTCACAATGGAAAACTGATATGTGACTATGTACTAGTCTCAACACCAGTTTCTTATATGGTTCAGGTACAGAAAAGTGTTTAACAAACACTTTCCCTTTATTGGTCAATTCTTAAATTAAATTGCTGGTTGTCTCAAAATCACAAACTAAGTAGCTTTAAGCCACTGTCAAATATTACTTTTACGTTGGATAGTTGTTAAATTGGAGTGCTGAGCTTTCTTTTATAACATGCTGGTTTAGTGATATTTCCAAGAGTCTGAAGAAATCTTATGGATGAAAGCACTTACTCCAAGAATTCATGCTGACTATAAATAATATATATTGTTTTTGTAATGTCTGCTGTCTGCTTTGGTTTGTTGTTGTTTTTTTTTTTTTAACATCAAAATAAGCTGGAATGGTGTCTTTCCTCCTTTGAACTACAAGAGGGTCTAGCTCCCCTCCTGCACCTAATTTTCATATAGTACACATGATACTTTCTTTAGGAGGTTCCCGCTGTGACAGAAGGTAAACATTCCCTTTTTGGCACAGTTCTACATTTCATGCCTTTTCATCTAACTGTGGGAGTCTTTGGTGCTCTGGGCCACAGTGCTCGTTGAGGACAATAGAGAATGACAGAGATGATGATTGTATTCAATTTCTTGAAGAAAGGTATGCAGCTAGACAGGCTCCACATGGTGTTAGAACTTTCTGAAATTTTGTGAAGAATACTGGAATAAAATAATTCTGCTGCTTTAGTACATGAGCATAACAAGAGTGAGTCAGACACAGAAGGCTAATCAGAGAGAAAAGCAGCAGCTGAGGGTCTGCTCTAGATTTACTTCAGTTGAGATAAAAGTTTGTTGCTTGATTGTTTATCTAATTAATTAGAGTACTCCACTAGTTACATTCCTAATTTCTGCATCTTTGGTGGCATACAGAGTTAGGGGCTGACTATGGCCTAAATGACCCAAGCCTGATTAGAAGCTTGGTATCTACTGGAGCTGGCATGGGCAGAATAAGCTTGAGTATCACTGATGGATTAGGGGTGGGAGCAGGCCACAGATTAACACAATACCTCAGAATAGGGATGGCAGATCCAGATGTGGCCTAGAGTCTGCTTGGACTCTCTCTTCACTTGCGGGTGCACTGGAGTATGTATTCGTATGAGGAAGGCATAGTGGACCCTGCAGTGATGGGGATTGTTTATCCTTCTGTCTGGGAAAAGGGTTATATAATTTTAGCTTTGCTGCCCTTAATAGCATTGCTACCTTTTCAAATACCCAAAGTGGGACATTTTTCTGTATTAATGTGAAATTTTGCAGGACAAAACATACCCACAGGCAGTGCAAAGGACAGAACTTCACTTTTTTGCAAAAGCAAAAATGTATTCTTGTAGCATTTGAGCTGTTTATGCTATTTCATATAACATTAAGTGGTCTTTCCCTAGCCTTTTTGTACTGTCAGCATGATCCCACCCCCTGTTTCCCACCCATTGTAAGTAAGAGTCTCAGATTGTGTAGCCACATTAGTCATTTTCTCTGTCTTTTCTCCTGTTCCTCACACTCTTGTCCATAACCCTGTGCCATTCCCATAGCTTATTTACTACCGGGCATTCATCTTGTAACACATAATTGATCTCCTCATAGTATTATCCACTCTCCAAAAAATTATTACCCTTGTTTTTTTCTTATCTTTCTTACCCCATCCACTACTCTAAGTCACACTTTGGAATGGCCTATTCTTGCTGATGGTGCTTTAATCTGGACATCCATGACACCACCTGTGTCAGCTGGGACTATAGCCAGAATTATATCATTTCTGGACCTACACTATTTTATTAAATCCCTCGTGATCCAAACTTTCAGTCAGATTCCACTCCATCTCTACCCTGGTGCTCAGAATTTCCAAGTCTGCTCTTGACAGATTCTCACCCCCAATGATTATTACCCTGTTCCTCCCAGCCCACATCTTTATTCTCTTCTTCAGTCTGTCATGCTCCTTTCCTATTCTGTCCCATGGATGATAAACTGTTTCCATCTGCCAGCTCTCCTCCCTTTCTTAACCTTAACTGTTAAGGTTCTTAGCCTTGCTTCTAGCCCTAGCTACACACTGATGACCTACTTCCTGGTTTGGTGTTCTTCCTCCTCTCTGATGTCACTATTGATGGCCTCCGTTATGTAAATATTTATTCCACACCCATCTCTCCCTTCTCTGTTATCTTGAACAGTTTATAACCAGACACCTTCATGTCTGACACTGTCATATCAAAGGCCAGTGTTTCTGTCATATTAGCAGTGTCCACCATCCCTGCCTACATTGCAGATTGCTGCTTTGATATCTTTTTATCCAGACTCCATGCACTGCAGCATAAGTCTGCCCAGTCATGTTCCTAGTCACAGTTCCTCACTCCTCTGATACTTTCTGCATTTATTTTGTACCTTCTGTCTACTGCCTAAACACCTACCCCCACCATTTCTGCTTCTGTCATTTTTCCTCCCCACTTCCATCTTAAGTTAAAGGTATGATCACTGAGATGTATCTCTCTAACCCAACACTAAGCACTGCTCTCCTTCTTGGCTAAAATGGAGCTTGTACCTTAAAATGGAGTATATACCTTGCACAGAAGTATTGTCTCTGGCAGCTCCACCCCCATCTTCTTGCCACTCCAAAGCTTTTCTCATTTGAATGCTGATACAACTATTCAGTATATTCCTTCCTCATCTCTCCACTGTGTGCTAACTGCTGCTACATGTAACCTTTCTGAGAAGGTTTTTTCCAGTCCCCTCTCCTGGAATCTTTCTGTCATTTCCCTAACCTTGCTTGTTGTAATTTCAGCGGTCTCATCTAAAAGATCCTTGGTGTGCTTACATGCACAAAATCATGCATCTGTATCTCCTCATTAATGACCACTTTGGCCACTTCTTCCAAGTTTTAATCAGTCTAAGCTCCAAGATCATTTTTTTTAAGATGTCATCTCTTATTTTCATATGCATAGACTCCTAATTCTCTTTGTGACAAAGTGTCCAGATAGGACAAGTCAGAAAGTGAGGAGGCTTCTCGTGGATGGCAGGGGCTGTGCACATGTAATAATACATGTGGCACTAGTGGCTCAGCAGATGCAACTATTAATACCTTCATAGGTACACACTAGGTTAACTGCCCTTGCAGGCAATTGTAAGCCTTCAAAACCTGAACATTGTGTCTGTGAGGTAAACACCTTAACCATTACCCTATCCCAATGTAGGGAAGGGCACAGAAAGTGACAAGGACATGCAAAGAGTTGGGGTGTGCAGTGTCCTTTTCACAGGTGGCACAACAAGAAGGAATTCCAGCTACAATACTTGATTCAGTAACTGGACTGAGGAGCAGAGATTTGGACTATTGGGCGGATAGGGAGCGACATAACAAAAAAAGAAGCCCTGTGCCACTGATGGATGGGTTGAAGGTCTTTACAGAAATCACAAATAAAGGTATATCTGGTTGTTGATGCTGTTACGTTGAGCTGGTAGGGGGCAGGGAACAGAAAAAAAAAGGCCAAAAGAAGGGCAACAGGAAGACATGGGTAAACAAGCATAGACACCAGGATGCAGGAACATAGGAAAAATACTAGGGAAGCAATTACAGGGATCACACAATCACAGGGATCATAACAGACCTAGCCATATATACCTTTAAGTAGACACACATAAAAGTTCTTCCCATCCTTTACAAGTGCTTAATAGTGTACACCTGTCAAATCCTGCAGAGCCATGCATGATAACTTTGAAATAAATGTATGTCTATTCGTACAATTGTCACAGCCATGCATGATAACTTTGAAATAAATGCATGTCTATTTATCCAATCATCAAGACTTGCCTTAAAGGCAGACAAAGTAGTAGGAAAATACAGGAATCATCAGAAAAAGCAGAAGATACAATCAGGAGAATCTGTTGTAAAAGGACTTTGATGCAGGGTAGGAGCCAGAAGTAAAAAGGTGATAAGAGTCTTGGCACTGCAGTGCTGAAGAATAAACCTGGGCTATGTCTTATATTCTTAATGTTTAGTAAGTAGCAGAGGAAGCTGCAAGGGCCAGGCAGGGAGCATGAGAGTGAGTTGGCAATGCTGGCTGACTCATCCTGGTGTAAGAAAGGTTTCTTAACTACTGTAGTCCCACACCCCTGCAGGAGTGTGGGGTATATCATGCAGTACTACAGGCTGAGGTGACACCACACTGTACAATACTTCAGGGACTGGAAATGTATGTGTGACACATGCTTGCACCTGCTTAGGAAAACAACTGTGGGAAGCATAACAGCTGTTGCAGAAAGGGATTATGTTGGGTGTTAAGTCCTACCCCGCACAGTATGATAGCCTACTCCAGGATCCTGACTTTTAGCTCCTGGGCAACAAATTGGCTAATGGACTCTTATCTCAATAATGAAACAAATGGCATGCAGGGCCCTCACCTTTACTGGGAAATTAATTGACTGATTCTTTCTCCCTTAGGAGAGATGAATAGGTCTACATAGATCTGAGAGGATGGGCTTAAAAACAATTTAAGGAGGGAGCTTCTTCTTCTTTCAGCTTTTTCCTGGTTAGGGGTCACCACAGCGGATCATCTGTCTGCTCATAATTGGCAGTGGAGTTTTATGGTGTCGAGTTGCCCAACTTTCCACAGAAGGCACACACACACTCACACCTAGGGCCAATTTGGAGTGTCCAATCCACCTACTGCATGTCTTTGGGAAGTGGGAGGAAACCGGTTCACCCGGAGGAAACCCACGCGACCACAGGGAGGACATGCAGACTCTGCACAAAAGGCACCCCAGCCGAGAATCGAACCAGAGAACCTCTTGCTGTGAGGTGGCAACACTAACCGCTGCACCACCGTGGCTGTCCAATGTAAGGAGGGAGCTAAAAACTAAAAAATAAATAAAAATATTAAAAAAACAAAAAAAAAAATGCAGGACTAAGGATGACTTCACTGTGAAGAATGGGTGTAAGGTCATGTAGGCTAATGCCTAGAATTTAGACACGGAAAAAGGGAGGGCTCCAGACAGTAAAACAAGGGGAAGCACAGATTGCAATTGTGACAAAACCTGGGAAATAATGAAGGTTACTGAAACATAACGATTCCAGGATATTAGATATGCAGGCAAGACAGACATGATAAGAGAGGGAGGGGTGACAGCCTGCATTACACAAAATATAAACTGTGAAGTACTTGAGGACAGCACAGCAGAAGTTAGCAGCCTATCAGTAACCACAAGGAGATGGGTGAAAGCTAGTAATTAGATGCAATATAGCAGAGACAGGAAACAGGATGTCAAAAGAAAGGATGATGAACAGATAAAAGGAAGGGAGATATAAATCTGTCAAAAGCAAACTAGTGCATTCCTATATCCAAATAAGGGAGATTATATGAAACAAATTACTAAGCCAGAACATATTAATTCAGCTAGTGAAAGAGAATACAAACAATGCTAAAATAACAATGTGCTTAGCAAGGATTATGGAGTTGAAGACTTAGATATAAAAGCACCCCTGCTGTCTTCTGTTAGCCATCATGTTTTTGAAAGATGCACATGAAAAAACATGATTGTACCATACTGCACCGGATATGTTTGACTAGTTTAACACCTTCGGTTGTAGTCATCATCTGTTATACTTTTGTGGAAGCATTTTTCAGTCTCAGTCTCCTGATTTACAGAAATCTGAAATACCATAATTAGTTTTTCAAGGGTGGTCTCATCAGTTCTCTGTTGTTGCTTTCAGCAGTCTAACATGTAAACATTTTTTTCTGCTAGTTGTATTCATCCATTTCCTTTGGTGAATTATTTTTGTGGATTCCAGTCTCACTTGGCTGGTGGTGTTTTAACATTCTTGTGTTCCTTATCCTGCGATATTATTTTAACGTGATCCCATTATCCTTCAGATTTGTGTCTTTTTTTGGCAGCCTTTTTGCACCCCCTCCCCAACACTCACTTTGACATGTGTATGTCAATCAGTCATGTATGTTAAATCAATAGTTTGAAAATTATGAAGTAAAGTAGGGGAAAAAAATAAACTTACATATCTGGACACTTCAGAAGTCTGAGAGAGATGGGACAAATAAAATACAAGGATAATCAGGTATGCCATGCAAAATTAGAGAAACTTACCGGATTATCCTTGTGTTTTTTATATCCTGTCTCTCTCATACGTCTGAATGGTTCTGCATTTCAGTTTTTTGTTTAATTAAAAAAAAAAAAAAGCAAAGGAGATCTTCCTTTCTCTGTTGCTTCCTTTCCACAGCACTGATGTACTGTGTAAGCATAGGAACAAAAGTACCATATGCATGTGCAGTACATGAAGAAAGCCCCAAGGATATCAGTGAAAAATGTGGAAGAGCAGCAAACCGTCCTTATACAAAGACATTACTTAAGAAAAATAAGTAACTTTTTTCTTAAATAATGTCATTGTATAATAGCAATAACCCACGGCTGGTGTGTAGATAATGCTGGATCCACCCATGGTTGGTGAGGTTTAGTCACAAGGGCAAACACACCCAGTCATAGGTTATTGCTATAATAGCCTTGCAGAACTCTTGAGCTGGTTAACTTCTTCTGTACTCTGTTTATTAGTTACAAAAAAAGGCTGCCCCAACAATGCTTTGTACTCATTTCCCCATCCTCTGTACACCTCATCCAGTGTTTCCCATACCAACTCTCTGGGGTAACCCCTTTCCAAAAATTTTTTACCCAGGAAAATTAATTATCCTGCTAAATCATTGAATTCGGAGGTCATCCTAGCTATTCTAACTGCTTGGCCCTTAATTAAACTTCTTTTTTGGATCCAAGGATGATAACTATCATAATGCAAGTAACCATTGCACCAGGTGTCTTTTCGATAGATGTTAGACTTGAATCCATTAGGGGTGTTTGTTATGGTGATGTCAAGATAGTTTATACTAACCTCACCACTAGAGTACGTAAAGGAGAGAAAATCGGTACTGTTGTTTAAATATTGCATGAATAACTCTATACTCTGTTTATTACCTTCCCAAATCACAAAAATATCATCCAAAAATCTGAGATATAGTTTAATGTTGTTTTGGAAGGTGCTGTTGAACACATATCTATTCTCCCATTCCAACATAACCAGGTTTGCATAAACGGGGGCACACTGGTTTGTTGGAAATGTTCTCCCTGAAAACCTATATAATTGTTATCTAATACAATTTCCATAAGTTCTAAAATTGTAGGAATATTGTCCTTAGGTAGGGAAGAATATTTATAGACACTATCACTGAAATACTCGTGCCCCGCCTCACGTGGAATACATGTAAATAAATCTTTGACATCAATGGTGAGAAAACAGTAGCTTTGTTGGGGCAGTAGCATTGTTGGGGCAGCCTTTTTTTGTAAATAACAAACAGAGTACAGAAGAAGTTAACAAATTTCAGGGGACATGTGTTATGGAATATAACACATTTACCGACATTTTTACCCAATTAGTTAGAGCCAATTGGAGTTTGCTTAAGACAAGTAGAGAATTGTATGAAGTTGTGGGTAAATATCCTACTTTTACGTACAATATAGGAAAAAAATTTAAAAGATTGTTCAAAAATGTGGAAAAACAGGTTAAGATAAAAAAGCCTACTAATGGTTGTGGTAGATGTAATTTTTGTTCATACATATACAAGGAGGACAGTATACATTTGAATAATGGACTCAACAGTATAGTAAAATTCTGTAAGGGTAATTGTAACACCAGAATGTTAGTTTATTTGGCTGTATGTACAGAATGCATGGCATTCTACATAGGGAAAACTGAAAGAACATTGAAAGAAAGAATGGGGGAACACTTATACGATATAAGAACAGGCAAAGACACTAGTGCCTTGTTTAAACATTCAGTTTCCTGTCAGGCCTTTAAGGGTTTTAAGTTTGGAATTATTGATATGGTTAAATACAACACAAGGGGCGGTGATATGAAAAATGGATTGCTAAACAAGGAATTAAAATGGCAACTAAGATTGAGGGCCAACATTTTCCCTGGTCTCAATGAATATGAGAGTATAAAGCCAGTGTTGATAGCTAAAGCAAACAAAGTGTGAAGCAACACTTCACATATTGAACGTATTGTTTTAGAAATTCATTTACAATACTCACTAAATGTTTGTTGAAGTAATATAATTGTTTTTATTATTACATACATACTTTGGATAAAATGTGATTGCACAAAAACTGCATTTAGAATATTGTGCTTTAAAACCTTAATTGGATTTAATTGATAGCAATTGTGACCTCTATTTATGGTATGGGCAGCACTAATGAATTTTATCTGATGAAGTCTTGTAGGAGACGAAAGCGCTCATCTGTGAATTTTATTGTGGATTTATATAAAGTTTCTACATTTTTACTGGTGGCCTGGACTGATTTTTCTACAATTTTTAAATACTGCTATTAAGACTTAGAGCGTTGATAGAATAACATGCTTTGTATTAGTATGAGTTTTCTGAAGAGTATGAAGTCTGAAACTCAAATCTCTGTCATTATTTTCTAATTTTAATCTTTAATGATTTGCCACTAATTTGTCAGAATACCACAATTTTATTAAAAAAAAAAAGCCAAAAATATAAATGTGGACATTCTGCAAAAATATGGACAGTTGAGAGGTGTGGTCCTCAACTTTATTAAGACCATATTCAGTTATAATTGCATCTACTGTTGCACACCAGAAAAAAGTGTATAATTCTATAAAATTTTGGCTTTTCTGTTTCATCATTTTGTCTCTATTAGATCCATTGATGAAATCAGTGTCTGTACAAATGGATGTATCAAGTGTATCCAGTTCTTAATGTCAAGATGTTTACATACATAAAATATTTAAAAATCTTAAGAACACTTAATTAAATAAAATAAAATAAATAAAATAAAATAAATAAAAACACAATTCATATAATTGTTTATGATTATCAATATTTTAGTGTTGGTTATCCTAAGCAAATTGTTATTTATTTTCCATTTCCTGTCATTAAACAATACTATATTCAAATGTTTCTAATTGGCTTTATAGATGGTGACTATCCTGTGAATAACTATTTTAAAGACAGTTTCCTGGACATAGGTTTCTATATCAGGAAATTTAATTTGGCCATTATTCCAAGACCTAATGTGGTTATAAGTCAATCTTGGTTTGTTAGGGTACCAAAGAAATGTTAGCTACCCATTTTTGATAACATTAATTAGCTCCTTGTTAGGACATATGGCAAAAGTTTATATTGGATAGAGAATTTTTTGAGAGCAGAACCATCTTTATAAGGTATAATCTGTAGATAAAAGTAAAATAAATATTATTCCATTTTCCAATTAGGTGATTTAAATCATCTATGCCTTTATTATAATTGTCAACTGTTGTTGCTTCTAAATTTTAATGATTTTAAATTATTCCTAAAAACTTAATTTTATTATAATTTATATTTAAATTAAACATATCACGGATATTGATGTTACAGGTTTTACTTATAATCATGGATTTAGGTTTATTGCTGTCGAATGTAAAACCTGATTTTTTTCCAAAGATTTTAATAGCAGAAACTATTTGATATGTTGAAGAGTTAATCATTAGTCATTGTCAGAAAATAATAGGAGTTTTGACTCATAGCTTTTACCCCTTTTTGATAGCAAGAACATTTTTTACCCCTTTTGATATCAAGAATATTTGGGTTTTGTCTTACTCTGGATGCTATTAAGTAAACTTGTTATACTCTTTTCAGATAGCTTTTTTGTAATCCTTCCATTTGGTAAATCTAGTATTTTTTGCCAGATTTATGATATTGATATAGGTTTTAATAATAAATTCAAGAAGTATGTCTTCAACATCAGACATTTTGTTACTCTTAGTACGTTTGATCAGTTGCACATGGTTGATTCTTGAAACGACCTTTGTTCATCTAATTAAACTATCAGAATGCTGACACGGAAGAATCACTGCTCGTACAAAAGATGAAAATTATTTAATGTAGAAACTCCACAGATAACACGTACATAGGTTAAGCGCTTTCAACTGTGCTAAACAGTCTTCATCAGAACAACTTCCTAATCAAAATGTACAAGTTATATACTCTTCCATATTGTTCTTGATTGCTTAATTGCTTAATTGCTTAATTGCTTAAATTTTGATTAGGAAGTTGTTCTGATGAAGACTGTTTAGCACAGTTGAAAGTGCTTAACCTATGTACGTGTTATCTGTGGAGTTTCTACATTAAATAATTTTCATCTTTTGTACGAGCAGTGATTCTTCCGTGTCAGCATTCTGATTTTTGTTACGTAGTTGGCGTTTACTTGCAATTTCTAATTAAACTATGCATCCCTTTAGCATTCATAGTTTAGGAATTAAACTTATTTATTATTTTTTTGCACTGTCAGTGCTTTATAAAATAAAATTTGATGATATTTTCCCAGTTCTTTAACATAGTCTAAATATATTTCCCCTTTTTGAACTTTCAGATTTACAGAATGCAGATTATTTTGCAAATATATTAATTCTTTATCCAACTCTTTTATTGTATCCCTACACTAAGTTATAATTTCACTATACAAGTATGCCTTCAGAGTATCCCCAGAGTAGGGTTTTTTTGGTGTCATTGTTAAAGTTTAAAAATGGTGCAGTTCTTTACTAAAACATTATTAAAAATTCTTTGATTTTATCATATACAGGAATTGCATTAATCAGAATTACTCTTTTAGAATTTATGTACAGACTAAAATTTTGGGGTGTTGTGCCCTGAAACTGAGCAGGGAATAATTTAAAAATGTTGGATATTAACTATGTCATGAGACACAGATAGCCTATCATTCCTCAGTTGAGTGCCAAATACATAGAAGTGAGTGTATGACAAGGAGTCTTCACCATTTTTAAACTTTTTTAAGGTGCTCTCATCTTTAACTATATATAAACTCTTTAAATTCAATGAATTAGCCCAGTATTTAAGGCACAAGTCAAGGCTGGTATTTTCAAATGTTTTGCTGCACTTAAATCACAGCTGTCCAAAACACAGTTAAAATCACCTACCAAGCTTAAACTTCCTTTCATATTTATTAGTAAAGTTTTGAGATTTTTTTTATGCAACTCAAAATCAAATATTTAGTACATATTGGCCATGGTATAAATTCTATTCTGACATTCTGCTATGGTAAACATAGCACTGTTATCATTATATTTAGCCTTACCTTAGGCATTACATAGTTATGTTCCACTGTATAACTACACTTCTTTTTATGTTTAAATGAGTGTGCCAGAACTGTGTATTCTGCTAATTTGAATTGGGAGGCTTACGTTGATAATGTCTACTGTAAAAAAATGTGTCTGAGTTATTTCATCTAAGGTATTTAATTACCCCCCCCCCCACACACACACACACACACACACGTTTTTTCTTGAAGCTACTCAGACCATTTATATTAAATGAAAGTTTAATTATACATCATGTAAATCTGAAATGCCTAAATACCTTTCTAATTAAAGGTAGGACTACTACATTATCCAACACTCTTTGTTTAAGAACCACTATCCTTGTTAATAAATTGAATTTAAGATCTAAAGTTTTTAGTGACAGCAGGTACACATTTTAAGAAACCTCTAATGATACAGAAAACTAAAATAATAAGATTTAAAAAAATGTTCTAAGATCTATTGGATCCCAGAAATAAATAGAAACTATTTAAATAGATAAATAGAACTAATTAACAAAAAACTGCCAATCTATGTAAGTAGTGCAATTCAACCTGAATTGCTATGCTACAATCCAGCCATATGTGAAACAAGGAAGTCCTATAAAACCAAAAATATTTCTTTCTCTGAGTAAAGATACCCCATTAACAAATCATTACAAATTTAAATTAACTTGTAATATTTTCAGTTTCAAGAGCTGAAAGTTTTAAATGTAGGAAACACTACAAAACAAATCTCTTTATTTAATAGCTAAACAGCTTAGCTGCTTGCTGGTTATAGGTTAGGTAGCTGGCTGGGAATAAAACACACAACACTATGATAATCATAATGGAACCCATCAATCTGGCTTACTCACATTTTGCTGGCTAGAACTGCAAATGAATTGAACAACACACCAGCATACATGAATAGATGGATAGTCTTATTATTTGACAAGAGTGTATGGTGGGGTAGGACTGATTAAGGACTATTTCTATAGACATTAAAATGTTTAACAATAATGTAAAATAAAAAAAATGAAATAATTGGAACTCTTACAAGTGTGAAAAAGCCATTTCAAACAGTGCACTGTATATGACTGAAATTAAAATAAATATATTTGCGATAACTGCACTTTTGTACTGAATAGAGAGATAAAGAAGTCTAAGCTGTTAAGCAGGGATAGACTCTGACAAATACAGCACAGGTCAGCTTTTTCTGCCCCTCACGATCTCTCTGCACCTGTTAAAACCTGGAAAGTAATTGGGTCAGCTGGAAGATGCAGCACATTAGTTAATGTACAGTGTAGTTGAAGCCTGCCAGGAGCGGCCAAACATGTCTTGTTGGGGTGCCATAATGACAGTTAACATGCAAAACATAAAACAAACTAAAAAAAAAAAATAACAAAAACACCCCTTGCTGTCTGTTAGTGAGTTAGCCTTACCCAACCAGAGGTCACATTTAGTCTTCTACATGCCTAATTAATGTGTATTAGCTATGGCAACCTCTTGAAGTAAAGAAGTCTAAAACAGCAACAGGTGTAGCTCACACCTAGTATTGTACTATGAGTCTGATATATGTATATATACAGGGTTTACTATCAATAACTGGAAAATTACAATAAATATGGTACTAAACACCAAAGTCTTTAACCGAATCTACAACTACCTGAATAGCCCTATAGTAAAAAAAAGATGTTAATGCCGAAAATTTCGACTACAACATTTTATGGCATTAACAACAATGCCACCCTTGCCATAAAATCCTAATCCCTACACCTAACATCCCATTTATGCAGGGGGGGGCAAGCCCCCTGCACCCCCCACATCCCCCACCTTAATATTCCAACTCAGAGATCACACTACAGTGAGGAAAGGGATGTATTTCCCTAACCGCACTGTACTGCGATCCCTTTACATGAGCGAACGTTATATATGCGAATGCACAGTCCATTGGGAAATCTGAGGTTTGCTCATGTCACCTGCACACATATGAAGTATTCGAACATCTGCCATTCGAATACTTCACAGCCGTGCAAGTGCACGGCAACATTTTAATAGTAAACCATATACAGATTCACTTTAGAACATCGAAAGCCCATAACACTGAAATTCAAAACAATGAGACCAAAATCTTGAAAATTCAAAACACTGAAAACTCAAAAGCATTGAATCCCATAACAGTGAAAAAAACATAGGAAACCAACATTTAATATATGCCAACACAACTCCATACAGAAACAAATAAAAAACAGACCATATTACACTTCTCCAGATATAAGCAGGGGGGCTTCCACCCATGTGGGGTGCTGCACCCCCAACACCCCCTACTACTTAAATACATCAACTCCGAGATCACACTACACAGAACAAAATGGCAAAAATACCATTCTGCTCTTTATGACTGACTGTTTAAATTGTAAAAAATGTGTCTACATTAGAACTTCGAAGTTTCAAAACTTCTAATGTTCTAATATCGAACCCTATCCAGCGAAAGCTGAAAATACCAAAGCAACAGAAAACCAATTTTCTTCCTAGGGAAAGAATTCGTTTGTCTGTTTCTGTTGCTTCAGTATTTTCAGTGCTGTGATGGAAAGTTACGGGTCAGGTTTAGGTAAGTGTGCGATTGAATGCGGGTTAGGTTAGTTAGGGTTAGGGTGCAGGTTAGGTATGTGTGCGATTGTCTGGACGTGAGGGTTAGGGTGGGTTAGGTGAGTTAGGGTTAGGGCGCGGGTTGGGTATGTGTGCGATTGTGTGGATGTGAGGGTTAGGGCGGGTTAGGTGAGTTAGGGTTAGGGCACGGGTGAGGTGATTGTGCGATAGTGACGGACCTTAGGGTTATGGTTTGGGTTAAGGTAAGTGGATAGTTAGTGGTGTGTGCATAGTTTAGTTTAGGGTTAGGTGTAACATTTTAGGTGTATGTGTGTGGATTGCTGTTTGTTTAATGTGCTTGTGTTGTGTGTATGTGTTTTGGAACAGCAAATTTTTTCCATAGGAAAAAATTTGCAGTTCTGTATGTTTGATGTTTTCAGCTTTCGCTGAATAGGGTTTGATATTAGAACATTCAAAGTTTTGAAACTTCAATGTTCTAATATAGACCCATAAAAAAAACTATCCTCAACCTTCTCTTGCAAACACTACTTCACGGCTAAAACATTACACATTGCTATATATGCCTCTGATACTTACCAGAGTTTCATAGGTAGGCTCAGTCATGTTCCCTTCTTACTTGCTATACCACAACATAACACATCTTAGTGTAGTGAGATCTCAGAGCTGATATATTTAAGTAGCAGGGGGTGTGGGGGGTGTATGGGGGCTTGCCCTCCTGCTTATATTTAAAGAAATGTAATATGGTTTGTTTATATGTAGTTGTGTTGGAATATTGTACATGTTGCTTTCCTATGTTTTTTCAATGCTATGGGATTCAGTGTTTTGAATTTTCAAGATTTTGGTCTCAGTGTTTTGAATTTCAATGTTATGGGCTTTCAATGTTCTAACATGAAACCACACACACACACCACACACACACACACACACACATATATATATATATATATATATATATATATATATATATATATGTATACTAGGCTTGTAAGGACCTCAGGGTCACTAGCCTAGTGAATTTCTAACTTCCTATATATATATATATATATATATATATATATATATATATATATATGTGTGTGTGTGTGTGTGTGTGTGCATCGACTTCACATGACTGAAAGCTCAAAATACTGAAATTCATTTGACTGAGACCACAATCCTGAATGTTCAAAATACTGAAAACTCATCTGACTGAATTTCAGAATACTGAAAGATGACAATATTGAATTGCAAAATACAAAATTTTAAGCCATAGACATGATGTGTTTCCTTTCACCTGTGAATTACTTAACAAAATAAAAAATGCACAGATCCATGAATACCAAACACTTCATCACAAATAACATTAACATTTACAAAATCTAAGTTCACAATTCCAAATAAACTGCGCAAATATTACCAACAATTTGTCTCACCAAATGAAAACTATAAAAGAAAAAAATGCACACTTACAACACCGACTAACTCTTTCCAAAATTAAAAACTATTTAGTTACCTTATTAACAGACACTGGATGATTAAAAAAAACTCGGTGGGGGGCTAGGACGCCCACATCCCCTAATGTGGGGGGCTGTGTCCCTCACACCCCCCAAAACTATATATACTAACTCCGGGATCACACTACAGTGGGGAAAAGGGCATATGCCTTTTACTTACCTTAAAATACGGCACACACTGCCATTTTGTATTTTGCAATTCAGCATTGTCAGCTTTCAGTATTCTGAAATTCAGTCAAGTGAGTTTTCAGTATTTTGAACAAACTGAATGCCAAGAAATGCATCATTATCCCCTTTGGGGAAAATGGCATCTTCACTAATTATCACATTAACAATGTAATAAGCATGCAATCAGTAGTGAGGGATATGGGCACCCTGGTTGATAGCAACCTGACTTTTGACCACCACGTTGCCTCCATTGTACGGAAGCCTTTCTATATGGCCCACCTCATAAGTAAGGGTATTTTATCCAGGAACAAGATGGTCATAACATCCCTGTACTTCTCCCTTATCAGACCTATTATCGAATACAATGCCCCCTTCAGCATGCACCTTGCTAAGCACATGCAGCAGCTGGACAGACCACAGAGGTTCCTGATCAGGAAAATCCACGGTCTTGAAGAATTATCCTATACAGATCAAATAAAAGCCCTGTCCATCTACTCAGTCTCATACAGATTGCTCAGAGGTGACCTGTGTCAGGCATACAAGGCCATCTCGACCCAGCTTGATGGAGTTTCAACATATCCATAAGTCAAACCGCACTTGCGCAACTGGTACGCAAGGCCTCAACCTGGACTGTGACATTAATACAACTTGTTGGCGGGTTAGATTTCTGTCCCAAAGACTCCATCATCTGTGAAATGGACTCCCTCTCCATGTCAAACAGAGTACTTCATTAGCCCTCTTTAAGAGGAACCTGGACGACTGGATGGGAAACAGAAAATACACTCCTGGGATCCCACCTGTGTCCTTGCTGGATAGGGGAGACAAGTGCTGACTTTGTGGGAACATGGGCGAAATTCTTGGCTAGGCTTATAAGGGCTTCTGGACCAACAGCCTAGTATCTTCCTATGAACCTATTATAGACAAAGGATATGCAGTCAGTAATCCATCTTGCCAATGTTACCTTTGCAACAATCACACTTTTGGGAAAAGTCTTTTCCCACCAGTGTGATTGTTCTTGGTTTCTGGATTGATTTTGTTGCTTACCTTTGCAACAGATTTGCGTAGTTTGTTGTCTGCAAAGAATATAAATAACTGATCATACTTTCTAATCTATTTTGTTCTGTGTACATAGAAACACAATTATCTATGAACATCCAACAAATGTAACATATATCCACCTATTTTTCAAATTTTCAAAAGAAATGGGCAAATTAATAGACTGATTGATACTAAATTCTGACACCACCTTAGGAAGGAAAGTCGTGTTGGTTCTTAATGGCACCCTATCCTTATGGAAAAACAAGTAAGGAGGTTTAGAGGATAATGCCTGAAGTTGTGAAATTCTTGTGGAAGAGGTAGTGGCCATTATAAATATCATTTTCCAGATCAGAAATTTAAGATAACTTTTCCCTGCTTGTTCAGAGGAAGAATGGATTAAGGCCTACAGTAGAAGATTCAAATCCCATGGAGGACTAGGATTATTATAAGGCGGTCTATGTAATAAAGTACCTCTTAGGACATTTATATGCAAATTGGCATTCAGGGGACCAAGTGCCTTGGACTGTTTTAACCAGGAAATGCCCCCCCCCCAATCTTGGATGTATCCGTGTCACTATGGCTTTGTGTTGAGGGAAAATAAATGGATGGCTTTGTAGAACCTGGTCGGACCTTATCCACCTATATCTTTTGCATGCTTGTGTGATGCTTATTTGAACTGACATCCTCTGATAAAGAATTGACTATTGAGATGCTAGCTTCCACTGAAGAATTCTCATATGAAATCTTGCCAGGAGAACAAGAATTATGGCCATTGACATTGACCCCAAGGCTTGAAGAATCAATCTGGCTGAAATATTGGTGCTGTGAACAATTTTTGTGTCCTGACATCTCAATGTCTGAACTCTGACTAGGGGAAGTGAAGTTGTTGCAAATACTGTATTGAAAATTGCTCCTATGAACTCTAATGTTTAAGATGGCTGAAATTGAGATTTGTTGTAACTGAATGTAATTCCTAGAAAGGAGCAAGTTTTGAGTACCTGGTCTCACGCTAATATGAGTAGATGCCTCTTTGCTTCGCAAGAGATGGCTTACACCGGTCACCCCTAGGCTTTCGAATACTGGCCAAGGCTCTTGCTGCCCCCATAGTGCCTTTTTTAGGCAAGGCTCAAAAGTCAAATACACCTCCGTAAACAGCACAATTAACAAAAAACTGAGGGTTATGTTATTCAACGCCAGGAGTTTAAATCTCAAAATGCACGTGCCCGAAGCACTCCTCAGTATGGAGAACGTCAACATCTGTACAGTAACTGAAACCTGGTTCAATGCTCCAGACAGCACCCCAGCACTACCGGGCTACAACTCATACCACACGTTTCAGTGATAGAACATGGACCGAAACATAAAAGGAGGGGGTGTATCCATATTCATCAAGGATACCTACACCTCCAGGTTAGTGGCGCAGCATGATACATCCATGTGCAACTAACATCGGGCAAATTTGCAATGCAAATTGTTGCCTGCTACAGATCACCCTCCATGACCCACGACCACCACTCTACCTTTCTGGAGGCACCGGAAAACATGAAGGTCCTACTGAACACCCTGATATTGGGCGATTTCAATTACCCTACCATTCATTGGGAAAACTACTCAAGTACAAATTCCCAGGCCCAGTGCTTCCTGGAATTCATCAACTCAAATGCCCTGGATCAGCTGGTAAACTCCCCTACCAGAGGTGAAAACATATTGGACCTGGTCATCACCAACATGGGCAACAGGCGTTCCACACCGGAGGTCAACCCGTCACTGGTTAGATCAGACCATAAACTAATCACTCTGGATGTTCACACCACACCACCTCCCCCAACTAAGGAAACCACAGTAAAAAACTTTTCTAAAGCAAACTTCACCTTACTTAAGACAGAGGTGGTAAGTTTCACAGCCCCCACAGTAAAGGATAATGCTGCCCAAGATGTAGAAACCTTTACAAATGCACTCTATGAGCACCTACAAGGATGCATGGATTGTGACATCCCTAGCAAAACCAAGACTCACTTCTCTAAGAGAAGGAAACCAGTTTGGTGGACCGGTGCAATAAACAGGCTATACAATAGAAGGGGGAAACTAGTTCAGAAAAAAAGCAAATCCTAAGAAGGAAAGATATCCCTGATCAGTATCAGTAAGAAACTAAGGTCCCTCATGAAATCATCCAAGGCTAACTTCGAAAGAAAAACAGCCAAGGATTCAAAAGATAACCACAAAGCCTTCTTTAGCTATGTTAAGAATCTAAGTGGCAACTCGCAGATATGCACTGAACTAGTGCAAAATAGCACAAAATATACTGAACCTACTGATATTGCCAACATGCTGGAAGATAGATTCAGTACAAACTTCACCCCCCTCTCACCTCCAAAAGGGCCCACAACAATAGTGGAAAAGTGTAGTGTCCCACAAATCACAGACGCACAGGTGAAAACAGCCCTTTAAAAAGTCAAAAACACAGCGTCAATGGGACCAGATGGTGTCCCAGGCTGCGTCTTGCATGAACTACAGAACTAACTAACCCCCCACCTAATCATGCTGTTCATCCTCAGCCTCTCCATAGGCTATGTGCCCATAGAATGGAGCACAGCAACGGTTACTCCTCTCCACAAAGGAGAGGCCACAACTGACCCTGGTAACTATCACCCCATAAGCCTGACTAACCTGGTCTGCAAGGCTATGGAGCGCATCTTCATGGAACTCATTAAGAAAGACATTGGGAACCTCCAGACACTTGACCCGGCCCAGTTCAGCTTTGTTAAGGGCAGATCATGCCTACTAAACCTGGTTGACTTCTTCAAGACAGTCACAAAGGTCATAGATGAGGGAAAGGTGGTTCACACAGCCTACCTTGACCTCGCCAAGGCTTTCGGCACCATTCCCCACTCAGATATTACAGAAAAACTCATCAGCCTGAATCTAAACCCCTACGTCACAAGATGGGTTGCCAACTGGCTTACAGACAGAACTCACATGTTAAGAATAGCGGGCTCCAGTTCAGACTCTAAACCAGTCACAAGTGGTGTCCCACAAGGCTCGGTCCTGGGACCCCTACTGTTCGGCATATACTTCTCAGAAGTACAGGCAAACACAGGACTATGGCTAACCAAGTTTGCTGATCACTGCAAACTAGGAGCCATAATTGACTCTCCAGCTGACATGGACATCTTCCAAAAGGGCCTTACTGAGACGGACACCTGGTGTCACAGTCATGGTCTCAAGCTAAATGCCAAAAAATGCATAGTCATCCCATTTGGGAAAAACAAAACACCCACAAATTACCACATAGGTGGCAGCCCCCTTAATACAGAAGAGGTAATAAGAGATCAGGGGACCCAGGTAGATAGTAATCTCTCCTTTGACAATTATATTGCCAAAGTAGTTAGAAAATCCTTTTATGTGGCCCATCTAATTACTAAAGGGTTCGCATCTAGAAAGAGAGAGGTTATAGTGCCCCTCTACTCGTCACTCATTAGACCCATCATAGAGTACAATGCCCCATTTGGGATGTACCTCACAAGACACTTCCAACAGCTGGAAAGACCACAAAAGTACCTCACCAAGAGGATTACTGGCCTCAAACATATGTCCTATGCAGCCCGACTATAAAAACTCTGACTGTACTCAGTGGCATATCACTTACTCAGATCTGATCTCTGCCTGACTTACAAAGCCATGTCAAACTCAGAATTGATGGACATGCTCCACCTAAAGAAATCCAAGTCACTGCGAGCCACGCGCTCTAGTGAGCTAAACCTCGCCACAACAATAAATAGAACATGCTGGAGGTATAGATTCCTGTCACAGAGACTCCCCATGCTTTGGAACAAAATCCCAAATTACATCAGGCAGAGCCCCTAACACTCTTCAAGAGAAACCTCGACGAGTGGATGGGTAACAGAAAACACACCCCTGGGATCACTTCAGTGGCTCTGCTTGACAGAGGATCAGTTAATTAATCAATGGGGCAGCGAAAGCTGACACACTCTGGCTAGGCTTATAAATGCCCTTGGGCAGATAGCCTAGTACCTACCTATGAACCTATTAGGCTGGTGATCAGACAGTCATTTACATAAGGAAACAGTCAGAATCCCTGTAGTCTCAAGTGAGCTACCACCACTGCCATACATTTGGTGAATACCCTGAGGGTTGTGGTGAGACCAAAGGGCAGGGCTCTGAACTGGTAAAGACTGCCTCCCAGTCAGAAAAGTAAGACCCTTCTGGACCACCTGCTCATTTTTATGTGATAGTATGCATCTTGAAGGTCTTTTGAGTACATCCAATCATGCTTGCCTAGAAACGACAGGATGGACTGAACTGTGACCATCCAAAATTTTGAGTGTCGAACTGACTTGTTCAGTTTACTGAGATCCAGAATTGGTCTCCAGTCCCGTTTTCTTTTGCACTAAAAAGAATCTTGAGTAAGTTCTGAATTCTCTCTGGTCTGGTGGGATCTCTTGGATGACTCTTTCTAGCAGCTTTTGTATTTCTAGTGCTGTTACATTCCTCTGACTGGGTGGAACATTGGGAAACTTTTGTGAGGATGGGGGTGGAAGGGAAAAGGGAATTACATAACCTCTGGAAATAATCCTCTGCACCCATGTATCTTTTGTTATATCTAGCCAGACTCTCTTGTGCAGGGATAAATGACCCCTGATTGCCTCTAGAGGGGACAATCAGGCCTTCTGTCTCTTGCCCCTTTGTTTTGCAGGCCACTTCTGCCACGTGGGTGGCATCCTCCATTAAGTTTCCTCCCTCTGCCTCTGGGGAACCATCTCCATGTGGATCTTGGAAAGGACCCTGAGATTTTTTGAACCACATTTTCTGTCCCCCTCATTGGTTCCTAGAAAAGGTCATCTGAGGGGTCAAAAAACATACTCCTACATCAGAGAGAGTCTCTCCATCTTTTTCAAACCTGGAGAGTGTGTTCTTCATTTTGGGCTCACCAGGCTAAGCCTTAAATAGATAATTCCTCTGTACCCCAATTACCCTTAGACACTCTTTTTCAAGGATTTAAATTATTGCCACTTTCAGGTCTTTTGAGTAGATGTCATTGTGATACTCTATACCTTAATGTTTGACATCTGTATAAACTGTCAAATTAATGTATCTTACACTGTATGTATCAACTCAGTGGATGTATGTAATGAAAGCTCTCATAACATGAAATGTATGTTAAATGTAATTGCCTATTATCCTATGTATGTTCTGGAGCTTATCTCCCCAGGCCTCCACTGAAAATGGACCTGTGTCCAGTCAGACTTTCCCAGTTAACAAATGTAAAATAAAACAAATAAATAAATAACTAAATAAATAAATAAAAATAAGGAGGCTCCATCTAAGGAAGCATTGATGCAAGAAGATTTAAAGGGCTCTGTAATATCACACAAGTGCATCCAGGCATGCCTCCTTATTGTGATACCTGAACGTGCCGGCCTTAAGGTATGCTCAGCAGCATGAGAGATAAGCCTCATGGATGAATTTGAAATGGAATATAGGGTTGCCAACTGCGAGGCTACTGAACCTTGATTCCGGGCAATAGTGGTCCCTGAAACAGTATTTGACAGCTCTTTTATTAAATCATTTTACAACCTAGTGAAATGTGCCAAATAGTTCAATGACCCAAGTAGAAAGGTTTCTGAAGCATAAACATGCTTTCCAAATCTACCCAACCCCCTAAACTCTGTTAGGTGATTGAACAGTGGAACTTGCTCTGCAAGTTCCGTCTTCATGGCTGATGCCACAACCATAGTATCTACTGGTACTCCATTGCTCCAGAATTCCCTTCCTGTCGGTGGTGCCAGAATTCTGTTGGGTTTCTTGGGGATAGGTTCAACTGCACCAGGTTCCTTCCATGCCTGCTGAGAGATCAAATGAATAAGCTCATCAGCAGGTGGAGTTACCCTGGAGGTAGATGGGCCATATCCTAACACCTCCAGGAACACCGATTCCTCTGGGGAAGGAATTTGGAAGGACCAACCATCCCAATGTTTGAGGATCTCTAGAATGTTTCCAAATAAGACATCTTAAATTGGTGATCTAGGGGATTCCTCCCCTTTATCAAAATTGGTGTCTTCTGTCATAGATTCCTGTGGATAATCTAAGCACCTCCTTTTGCAATTTTTCCTTCCAGGGTACTTCCTCATTGGAATGTTCTGGGGAAGTGTCAGAAGAAATGGTGATACCTTGTGGGTAGACTGGACAGGTTGGAATGGCTGTCCCTGTGGAATCAAATGTTGAGGCTCAAGGCACAGAGACACATGAGCTGTTGAAGAAAGATCCGAGGGGGAAGAGACCTTCTGTTCCGCCGAAGCAGACAACATTCTCTCCACTACCTCAAAAGCAGACTGTCCCAGGGAGAAGGAAAATGATGGAGCTGAGAAGCCATGCTTCTGCTCCATCAGCTCCATCTGCACCAAAGGCAATCCACCTAAGGCAGAGGTTGAGCTGTCCAAAGCAGAGCTTCTGTTGCTTTGAAAACTTTGGAGTCAACTCCAACACCTCGGACCTGACGAGGATGTTACTGATCCGAGAGCCACTTGACTCCAAACTCATCATAGCCAGGCCACTCAGAGAAACCCTCAGATCTGAGGACATGACTACCCTTGAATCTGATCCAGACAGTCTCAGCAAACTCAATTCCAAGGACTTCAAAACAAAGTGGAATCAGAGAAGGAGCCCATACTGGAGTAGTAGAACTGGCCAAGACTTCCTGACCCAAAGGAGTAGGAGCTGGGAGAACCTCATCTGATTTGTGCCAAAAAAAAAACTTCATCATTCTATCCACGTTGGCTTTGGTAAGACTCCTGGAAGAACAAGATGAAGCAACTGATGGTGATTTGGAATGTCATCTCTCTATGAAGGGAGACGGGACCCCAGACAGCAATGGATCTAAGGAGGGAGAGTATCAGGTCTGGGGAATGATTTAGGATCTGTTTAAAATTACTGTTAAAAGCCGTACTACTTGAAGAACTACGAAATTTATTACGGCTTTTAGCGGTAATTTTAAACAGTTTGGTTTGGTTTCATTTGTTGTGGTAGCATAATGATTTAGGATCTAACATACTCGGATCCAAGGATGTTTTAGGGGATCCTGTCAAAGTCTTTGAGTTGGAAGGCTATGGATCTGACCTGAATTCTTTTTGTGTTGGCGCTGTTGAAGACTGAGTTGAAGATCCCGACTTTTTTGGGGACTTTTTTGTAGCCTTCCTTGAAGTGATCTTAGGGGGAATGAGCCCCAGATATGGCTTTTGAAAATGTAGTAGGCAGTAATCCTTTAGAATCAACTTATTTTTATGGTCCACTATTTCTCACAGATTAACACTCTTGCAAATACTGCATTCTACATTAAGATGCTCTGGGCCTAAACAGACACAAAGATCATGAACATCTGAACAAGGGAACTTATGGTCACACTTCCTACACTTTTTAAAGCCTTTTTCAGACAGTTTGAAAAACAGAGATAATTATTTATTTATATATATTTTTTTTTTTGGAAAGGGTAAGGAGGAATGAAAAATAAATGTACCAACAATTGTATAAGGGAATACACCAACAGTGTAAAAGGAAAACGTTAAAGAGAAAAGTTATATATTTTAAAGTTTTAAAATGTCAAGAAATGAGAAAAAAAATACCAACAACAATGGTATTTAACAAATACACTAAGGGTGCAAAGGAATAAAAAAGGGAAAAAAAGCTGTTGAAATAACACTTATCTTTAAATTAACTTGAGAGCAAAGCTGACCATGTCTGTACGTGCATAGTGGCAAACAAGATCTGAGGTATGTTAGGGGTTGGTGAATTATGGGTTGGGAGGAGCTCAAGAGTTTCTGTTGGCCATGAGCTATAGTAATGGCTGAGTCAGATCTGAGGTTCAGATCTGAATCCAGTGGTTGAGGAATGAATGAAGACTGACATCAGATCGAAACTTCATAGGTAGTTACTAGGCATGCAGTCCAGGAGACCATTGTGGAGCCTAGTCAGTTTTCTAACAGCCCAAAGCACTGTCTGGTAAAGTGACATGCTCAAAGTTATACATTAGTCAAATGAAGGCTGAGAAAATCAATCCCTGTACCACAGAAAGTAACTGATTAACAGCTCATAACCTTATCACCTGTGCTCAGACTACACTTAAGACAAAACATGAGACTTAAAACAAACTGAAGTTAAGCCAGTATTTCAGTCTACATCATCTAGTAATCACTGGCAAGGTCATATGAAAATTCAGGTACGTCTTCTGAGCTTTTGATTAGTTATGAAGCCACTAGACCCTTTATTCTTGTGGTTACTCCCATAATGGATAACAGGAATGTTTCAACATCGTTAGTATCATTTTTGTAGAAAATATCTGGCTTACATTATCCTCTGATTCATGACTGCAGACTGGGGAATACTTGTGCTAATCAAAACCACTAGTGTATCTCTCCCAGCAAATTCACCAAATGTCTGGTAACCTGCCAGAGAAGGGTTTCAAATCACACTTCTTGGGCTTTTGTTATTTCCAGCATAATATCTTAGTTTTTTTTTTTTTTTTTTTTTTGCAAGTTATATACCAATATCTTAAAGACATCCTTCATTTTTTATGACTGCTGCAGTGGTACCAAGTATCACAGTGTATGCCAAAATGCCTGACTTCTCATCAAATGTGTAAGACTGGTACACTGCAGAGGGGGAGGGGAGCAGCATTTGACAGCCACCAAAAGACTTGCACTCAGCAATAACATTACAATGAATATAGGCAAAGACTTTAAAAATAACTAAACATATTTATTACTTAAACAGTTCCCTTGAATCAAAACTTAAATAAGCATTATTTTTCACAGTAATGAAAACAGACAAGATAGAACCTGTGAAGTATTTTAGTATATTTATTTTATTTTACATTTGTTGACCGTGCTAGTCTAGCTGGATACATGTCCATTTTCAGTAGAGGCCTGGGGAGAAAAGCTCCAAATTATTAGTACATCTATTAATAAAGTGTAACAATAAAAATAATAGCAGATATAATGTTAACAGCAATTTTTTTTTTTTTTTTTGAGATTAATTTTTAAGTAAGTAAAAGTTACAGGCTATGTGATGTTCATAACACAATACTCTTTACACACATGTGAAATATAGAAAATCACTTATTGTGTGATGAGCTTAGCACAATCCTCTTTATAAAAAACATATTATATGAAATGATAATAAGTGTGAACAGACATGAAGGAAAGATGGGAACGGTATCAGAGATTGTATAGGTTGAGTTTAGGGATTAGATTATTTTCATAGAGGAAGTAGAATAGTTACTGTTATGAAAGAGAGACAAGGATACTCTTATGAAGGAGAGGGAGAGACATTAAGGGGAAGTAGGCAGTGGGTCTTTTATTTCAAATCTTAGTGTAAAGTGGAGGAGCTGAGAGTCCCCTACTGAGTTATTGGATGTAATTGGGTTAAAGGGGAAGGAAGGAAGACAGGGAAAGAAAAGCAGGGTTAGTCTGGGTTAGTGCAGGGGCATAGCCATTTTTTATTGAGATGCTTTTTGAGATTCTTTTTAAATAGAGGGAGAGAAGTCAGAGATGAGATGTCTGAGGGTAATTTATTCCATACTTTTCCTACTGAGTTGGAGAACAAGCAGTCTCCTGCAGAGTTATTGGGTATAGTGGTGTTGATCAAAAGTTTTTTTAGAAGACTGTAGATGTTTAAGGTTATAAAAAGGGGTAATAAGGCTATTGAGTATTGGAGTTTTAGTGGATTGGTACAGGGTTTTGTGAGCTATTATAAGTTGTTGTAGTTGAATCTGATTGGGAAGTTCAAGCCAACCTACTTGTCTTAGATTAAGGCAATGATGGGTCCTGAATAGGGATCCAGTAGCAAATCTAGCAATGTTATTGTAGCATATAACTAGTTTATTGAGATTTTTTTTTGAGAGATTGGTATAAATAGGGCATGCATAAAGTAAAGTAGAGATCTGGATAGGGTAATTCTAGTAGCTGGAGTAAGAAAGGGTTTGATTCTGTATAAGCTTCCTTTTTTTTGTTTACAGATTTTATGGTAGAGTTAATGTGATTTTTAAAATTAAGATTATTGTCTATAGTAATTCCTAATAATTTTGTGTTGGTGTCCGGAGAAATACTAGTACTGTTACTGGAAGTAATAGTGAAATTTAGGGGGGTGTGATTTCGTGTTGGTGAAAAGAGTAGTAGCTTAGTTTTCTTGGGGTTGAGTAGGAGGTAGCGTTGTGAGAACCATTGTTCTACTGTGTTAAAGGCTTTTTGGTCAAGAGTCTGAAGTTCAGTTCGAGAGGTAGCTGTGCAGATTATAGTGGTCATCTGCATACTGAATACAGGTATAGCAGTGACTTCTCTTCTGGATGTTGCTATGTTCAGTCTCTTTATATAAGCATATTATACTCATCTTCCCCTGCTTGAGTTTGTCCTTTTAGTTTCATAGCATCTTTATTCCTTTGTACAGTCGTCTCATGTAGCATAGGCACATTACCTTATCTTTATGAAAAATGCAGATCTGCATGTTTTTGCTTTGCACAAAGGCAAAAGTAATCCTGGTGTATACAGATTAAGCCATTTATGAAGCTTGCCTGGTGAGATATGTTGCTACAGAATTGTTCTAGCTTTCAATAGCTCTACTAGGCTGGCAGGATCATTGTTCTGTATGCATATTTTAGGCAGCTTCCTCTCACTGGTCCCTTTGACCCAAGGTCTCAGGGTGTTTCAGTCCACTCCCCATACCCTTATGTGTGTACATAATTGTCATTAACTAAATGCTATAAGTCAAACTGGCAACTAAGTGAAAGTCTGAACACTGATATTTTGCTGCAGGGCTTGCATTTCTGTAAAATCCAAGGTCACTGTAGTTAGAACATTTATTCTCACTCCTAAATTCTAACAGCTCAGGGCTGATTATGCTAGTTAGGAGGACTGACAGCAGCCCCCCACATGAGGGATACAGGAGGCTTAACCATGTGCCTGACATGTGAAAAAGACAGTGGAAAGAAGAGGTACAGAAGCAATATATACTTAAATTTGTATTTTGCTGAACTGGGTCTTGAATAGTATACCATATCCAAGTACAGGCCTTGGGTATCGTCAACCAGAATACCACAATAAAAACACACTTAAAAATGATGCCCATGTATTGGTTACTATCTACATCTTTCCTGTCACGGAATTAAAAATTCCTTGCACTTTCTTGTCTTTTTTATAATATTTATCTCTTGTGAATGAAAAGCAAATAGCCCATGCCTCAAAAATTATTTAGGGAGTGCACTCCTCTTCCTTTGGCCTAAAGGTCCTCTTGAAATGAGCATTGTTTTCTGTATTCCTCAAACATTCACATAACTTACGTATTCCTACAGTAAAACTAATAAACACCATCAGTATCCCCACCCCCAACAATACAGCAAGTGCATTTCTATTGTAAACACAGTAATAATGGAAATAAATCTTCCAGAATAAACTAACACTTACATCGTCCCCACTTCTAAAACCTAAAACTTTACCATTGCTAGTTGCACTTCTATATTAGAGATAATAAGCAATATTTGTGATTAATACATGTCTGGCCTGCTGTAAAAATCTAAATGTTACATCTCTCCATTTCAGCTGCTGTTGCCAGCCTTCCAGTGTCCACCCTTCACGGTGCTCTTTCTGTGGAAATCATACAAAGAGAGGGCGATTGAGGTTACAAATGAAACACATAATGTGCACCATAAATGCCAAAACAATAGTCTTAAATCATTTTTATGTAAAATCTAATGGGCAACTCTGAATGTCTTACAAAACTAAATTCTTATAACTGCCCTAATTGTCATGAAATGGTACTGCTATTTGTCATCCTGCTTTAGTACCACATGCCCAAGTTTCCAGTTTACCCACATCCGATGCATTGAAAGTCCCAATAACCTAAACAGATTACTGTTGCATAAGAATGGCATTTATTCACAATATAAGTGACAGTTTTGCGAACTGATCCTGAAAATCTAAACAGAAAGTTGGAGTGGTAATAAATGACCTTAAGGACCATTACCTCCCATTTCAGTAGGTGGATGTGGGCTACTGTCACGTATGATCATTTATGTTAACATCTAATGAAACTGGCATACAGTCAGTAGCGCTGAATGCACTGGTTCAGTGGGCTGACAGTGACACTAGGCAGATGAATGCATGCATTTAGTGCATGTACTGCATGCACAAGTATTGCATGGAAAAGCATACAGCTTCCATTGCCAGCCAGCTGACTCTTCATCTTACGTGGCTCCAACATTAAAGAGAGGTCAGGGTCAGATATAATGGTGGTGACAGGCAAATGGCTAATATTTGTCAAGATGGTCCTGATGGGTTGGAAGGAGTTATACTCCACAGTCAGAGCTACATCAAGGTAAAATTTGTCCCTAGATGGGGTAATAGATCAGGTACCCCCTATACACTGCCACCTCCCCACCCTCACAGCCATTCCAGTGTCCCATTACTTGGCTACTTCTCCCCATTTAACATACCATTACCATACCCAGTTACCATGTTCAAACCTCTCAGTATGCATACTGTTTTCTGCTTTAATTTTACAATGATTACAGCTATTTGGATTTAATTTAAAACTTTTATTTTAAATTTTATAGCACAAACACTGATAGACATTTGCTAACCAATGCAATACAGTCTTATAATAAAAACAGCTTTAGCATTAAAACGCCTCTGCCCTTGAAACTCACAGTCATTGAAACAGCACTGAAACCCCTAGTCAAAGAAAATGCATCTGGCCAGTGGTGGATTTTTTAGAAGAGGCCACTCAGACTTCTGTCATTACAATCCACTAATATCAGTCAATATGCTCAATCTCTGCGGAAGTAAAATTTATCTGAATAATTCCACATTAAAAAGATCTGTAAGTAATGAAGAGGTTGCTGCTAGCAAACAACTTTATTTCAGTGTATCATGTGCAAATTCAGTGCCTGCTGCCCTTGAAGAATAAATTGCCCATGTTACATTAAAAGAACTGGTACACTGGTAATATTGAAATAGGGAATGGATGGCAAACTGATAACAAGTTCATAGTAACTAGGCATCTTACTCAAAGGAGGACATACTGCGCACTGCAGCACCCCATCCCCCTTAAAGTAACACAGTATCAGCAATCCATCTACATGCTGCAGGAGTAGAACCCACAGCCTTCTCCATCAAAAGCAAGGATGCAGAATGTTGTGCTACTAAAAATGCTTTTCAACTCTATAGCATAATAGTGATACCATTTGCTAAACAAAACAGTTACACATTGTAAACAAACAGCATGAGCAGCATTTTCTTTCCTTGAAGCCCACAGTTCCTTGAAAATGCACTTAAAATTCACCTGAAACTCATTTCCTTGAAATATGCAGTTTGGCAGCGGGGCTAGAAGATTCAGGTTCTTGTTTCCTGTAACTAAAGCACAGGGCTTGAGCCTAAGCAAATTACAGTTACTTTCTATCCATAACTAGGGCATTTCACCCTCACAACCCCCCGCTAACTACCATACTTCTACCTCTTAGTACAAGAAATCTGGACAAAGCCTAAAATACATAGGGACAGATTTTAAATATTGCTCTCATGAATGGAGAAAGTTGCCAGAATAACAGGATTTATGCTAGTATGCATTTTTGTAAAGGATATGAAGTCTGAAACTCAAACATACTGCCTTTTGACTTTTCCCAGTTAGGGGTCGCCACAGCAGAACTCCGGTCCACTAACGACTGGCAGTTGATTTTTACGTGCTGAGTTGCCAGCCCTAACGCACAACCTTAAACAAAGGTATGCCCATTCATGCATGTCTCCACGCAGAAGACGCTCTAGATGAGAATCGAATAGGTCAGCGTCTTACTGTGAGGCGACAACACTACCGCAGCACCACCACCGCAGATAAGTCTGAAACTCAAATGTTTGTCATTATTTAGTAACTTCAGTCCAATGACAGAAAATTATTAATTTTATGAGGAATGGACCAAAAATATGGGGCAAAAATCTGGACAGCTAAGAGGTATGCTACCTACTACCTCTTGCGCACACACACACACCTACCTACCTCTTATTTGTCCATTCGTGTTCCACAGTCCAAACATCTTCTGGTATTCAAATTTCATGTGCGAGGAAAACAGGTCACATAGCTGCAAAAGATGAATACCTAAACAGATCGCACACACTCGTGTCTGTGCGATCATACACACAGAGTACTCTTAAAGAAGAACACCCTTAAAAAAATATGTAATTTTTTTTAATTAAAAAATTTATCTCCGGGCCAGTGGGCCTCTTCCCAGTCAGTGGGCCCTAGGCAACTGCCTTGATTGCCCAGTGCTAGATCTGGATCTGGCTACAGCAGAAAAAGAGAAGGGAAAAATTCAAGTACAAAAATATAATGGCCTCATGCCATACTGCATATTTCACTTAACTTTGTACATATCAATTGTGGCTTTGATACCTATCCTCAAGTGTGAGGTCTGCCCATTACTAAACAGCTGTTAATTCTAAAATATCATCACATTAACATAATACAGATCCTCTTTGTCATGAATGGCACATATATAAGGCACAATGCAAACAAATATGATGTCCTAGCATTAAGTGGTGAAAGTGCAGGTAAACTTGTATATGTGACAACACAAAACACACAGTAAGTCTATGGATGGACCATTAACAAGAAAGCTAACTGAGGGCAAATATTCTACAGTGCAGCAAAGATGTATTTTGCACATGCAGTAAATACTTGTTCTTTTTTAAATTTGACTTCATTCACAGTGCAGCAAGGCTCATTATCATATTAAGGTGGAACTGGGTCACTGAGTTGCAGTTCAGGAAAAGCCTAATTATTTACGGATGATATGGGGGTGGAAGGGTGGACCAGAACTGTAGACAACATCAAAGAAACATTTTATAATATATAAAAGGCAGTGGTCCCTTGGGTGGTAGTTAGCTTGTAATATTCTCAGGAAAAAATAAAGGCAGATGATTCTCAGGGCAGATTCCTGCAGTTAATTACAAAAATGTACAATTAATACATTTTTAACACTCATCTGCAAAAACAAGTTTTATGACTTTCATAAAAACTGCAGAACTAGCCGTTATAAAGTAGAATAACAATTTCTATGTGTTACGAAGGGATTAGTATACCTGATCTGCAACTAGTTTGCAATAATTATTTAATAGAAATCAGCTTCCATTCTAGATCACTCAGTCTGTGGCCAGAAAAATTTAAATTCACCACTGTCAAACTTTATATAGTTTATTATTGTTATGTAGTACATAAAAATATTTTATAAGTGAATGTCCATTCAAGGAAACATTTCTGAAATTATTCTTCAAAACAGATTTCTAATTATTTTGCACTAGCATTTTAACAAAAGTATTTCTTGATATTAATTTAATACAAGCCTTAATTTAAGATAGGGATAATGTAATCAAAATAGTTTGGCTTTATTGGTCAATGTGGGGACATCCTGAACAATGTAACTAGTTGCCGATTCATCAGCATATAAAATAGTACATTTGTAAAAATGTCTGGCTATCAGCTTTAATGAATAGAAATACTCACATTTTCAATCACCACATCAGCTGCATTTTATCCAAGTAATAGTGTTGAAAGGCTTGTGAGATACAGGAGGCACAATGAAAACGGATGCACCCATTTACTGCAGAACCTTAAAAATGTCATAGGATCAAAGCAGATGTTATAGCTATAAATAAAATGTCTTACAAGCTCTTTTTGTATTTCTTAGTGGAAGACTGTCATAGAAAACTGTATATCACAGGCTGGCCTGTTAACATTTAGTTGAAGAATGCAGCAGTAGTGTATCATTTGATATGATATAAAGAAGTATAGCAATCCAGTCACTTCTGAATTCTAAGCCAGAAGCAATTAGCAGCACTGTCCATCCAATCAGAGGCGAGTACTTGTTAATCCTGAATACTGGGAAATAAATGTCTAATGGTAAGTGTACTCTCGGAGATCCATTGAGAGTAAGGAAAGTGTCAGCTGCTGAGTGCTGACAGATGTTTGTCAAGAAATATTAGCAGGAGGGTACTGGCTTTTTCCTGCCACACATTTCTATAAGGTTGCTTGGCAAGCTGCCTAAAAACTCTTCAGTATTCTGGTCTTGACTGAGTAAATAGCTGTCATTCAGCTTTCACCAAAAGACACAAGGGCTGCCTTAAAATCTCATCACTTCAAATTCCAAATTCATTTAGTCTAACAGTTCCTTCATCCTTTTGGCAATCAATGAAAATTAGAAAGGTAGGAGAAGTGGCATCATTTGTTGGTGACTATCTTTTCTATCTGTATGTTTGTCTGTCTATCTAGACAGCTGTCCATTTTTCATATCCAGTTAAACAGCAAACCTCAGAGGCATTCTGATTTCTGTCAGCCTCCTATCAAGATAGTTACCCATTTTTCATGCAAAGTAAGGTAAACCACACCAGAGATCTTGTCCAAACATGACAGGCAGCAGAATACGTTTAGAAGGTGAAAATTTATGGGCAGACATCTTATGAGCAGTTAGTTGCATAACAATAATAAGAGCAGCAAAAGTAACAGAAAATCCAGGGGATAAATCTATCAACAGAGTATTAGAGGGAGACATATTGTGACAGGCAACCAGCCACCTTAGGAAGGTAGGACAAATCTACCATGCAAGAATAATGAACAAGAGTTTAGGTGGGAAAGCCTTCCCCTAGCAGAGCCAGGTAAGATTTCCTATTGCCCTGGACAGTATATAGAAAGCAACACCAAAGTAACATCCTGCACACTGCAGCAGTCAAAAATGTAACCGAAAATCAGGCTGTTTCAGTAGGTAAAGCCTGCCTGAATAAGTGAGTCAGCCCACAGCACAAACCAGCAGAGGGATCAGATAATTTTCTCAAGTTATAGTCTAGTTGCAATACACACACATGCGCGTCTGTGCATGTGTGTACATTTGTGTGTCTGTAAAGCAGCAAGGCACTACATCAGAACCAGTGTTTTTTCATGGACAAATATCACTACTGAGAACATAACCACATTTACTATTTATCTAAAGGCCTGTCCAAATTTGGCATGTTACTTTTGTGGGATCTTGTCATTTGATTGATAACATTTCCACTGAATGTTGTACAATCAAACAAAAAGGAGAGAAAAATGTTTGCAGACAGTTTTCTTTTTTCCCTCACTGTTGTGTGACATTGGAGTTGCTATATGTACGTTCAAGCAGTGTTGGCAGGTGTTCCCCCACCCACAAGGGGGTCCATGGGGCTTCCCCTTCAAAAGAAATACTTCAGAGGTTTGACAGATCTTGTTTCTCTTCTGCACTCAATAGAAGTGTTGCTGATCAATCAATATGTATCCTACTTTTGTGTTGTTATTACGTTATTCATAAGTAGGTGATTTGTATGTAGGTGGACAATAACATTGAGCTGCCTCTCTAGATTTCAGGTGTGATACTGCCCAAGTATCAGAATCCAAAATCCTAGCTCTGAACCAACCTGTGTCAAAATTTGAGACCTAGCTTGCAGTATTTTCAATTATAGATTGTATATGGAAGGTAGTTTTGAAAAAAGAGATTCAACAAAGAAATATATTCAGGACAAGGTCTTTATTCTTTAAAATAATTGGTAGAGTGGTCCTCTGTTTATGAGAGCAAAAACTTGTTTATTCAGTGTTGCATCTGCAGTCATGGAAATCCAGGTAACAGCTGTTAAGGCAGTACTGGTTTCAATTTTAAAAGAAGTCCAGAGTTCATCCTTGAATTCAGTACCGAACCCCACAGAGTTCAAATTGTTGTACAGACAGACAGACAAGATCAGATAGATGGATTACGATGTCCAAAAGAAAAAAAAAATAGTTTGGTTAAAAATTTATTTAGAAGTCTTTTTTTAGAAAGGGAAAAAACAATTAGGCAACAATGAGTGTGGAGGTATACCTAAGAACCTCTCTGCTTTATGCAGAACACTCTAATTATAAATCTAAGAATAGTGACTGTTCTGCTTTAGAAAATAAACAAACTGTACATAAGCATCCTGATTGGAGAAGGAACATTCTCCAGCAGGGTATTAATGTGCAAGTAATGCCCACTAAAAAAATGAGTCTGCCACTTCACAACAGCATATCAAGCTACTGTGGTGCTCAGACTGAAAAAAAAACAATGGCTGCCATTATTTTACCCTCGCTAAGGAGCGCTTCTGCTGTTTAGCGAGTAAAATATATTTAAAAAAAGAAAACTTAAAAACATAAGTGTGAGTGTGTGTATGTATGCACGTGAGTAAAAGCGAGAACGATTGAGCTGTTACTTTACACTCGCAAAGCAGTGCTTTTGCTGTTTAGCGACTGTAAAATCTAAATAAAACATAAAAAAGTGTGTGTGTGTGTGTGTGTGTGTGTGTGTGTGTGTGTGTGTGTGTGTGTGTGTGTTTCTGCTTCTGTGAGTGTTTGTTTTTGTCTGTGTGTGAATGCAAGCATGAAAGCAAAGTGTGTGTCAGTGAGAGAGTGGAGTGAGTGAAATCCAACAGTGGCAGCAGCAGCATTCAAGAGGTTTACATACCTCTCACCTCTTAGATAACAAATAAAAACTAAGGGGGAACAAATGGTCAAAACAGGAACATATTCCTGTTAAAAAAAAATCACAAAGTTGCTGCGATAATTGGACTTGTGTTACCGTGCATTTTCTGAAGTACAGATGTGAGTGGGGGAGGCTCTGTATGACAGAGGGACAGACAGTGAGATCGATGGAACACTGGCAGCAGCAGAAAAGAGGTTTGTTAACCTCTCAACCTTTTACCTCAACAAATGTGGATAAAGCCTGAAATAAAGGGGAAACAAAGGCTCCAAAATAGGAAAAAGTTTTTAATGTTATACTTAAAAAAAATTAAAAAGTTAAATAACAGGATTTGTGTTAGCATGAATTTTCTGAAGGATAATCCTTCCATCACTCTCTGTCTAATATCCTCTACTCTCCCAGTTTCTCGACATTTCTCCTAGAATTGTACTATTCACTATCTGCTCTCACTCTGTCTATTTTTTCTCTTTGCAGTTTGTTTGGGACATCCACAAGCCTCGGGATCATGCCCCCCCCCCCCCACCTTCGATTCTGAAGCAAGGTTTCAGCAAAACCTCAACTCAGCCTTGGGAAATTTCAACTTTTATACACAAGCCTTCCTTTACAATTAATCATTAGGTGAATGTCATTGAATTGTTTTTAACAATTTTCTTTTACTTTGTGATTATCATTGTGAGGTGAGCACAGCTGCATTGAGCTCCATTCAGCTTCCAACTTAGACAGCTTTAATCAAGGAGGCCACTAGGTAGCAACATACCCTACTAATTGTATAAGATCCTTATTCCTTCTGTATGCAAACAGGTGAGCTCCAGTGCCCAAGATTAAAACTATTCCAAAACAAAACTTTAGTTCAGTCCCAGTTCCCTTAAATCTACTCATCCTTAAAGAGCTTGCTAGCAACATTTGTTTTCTGTAAGCTTAAAAGCCCGAGTGTTTTTTTCTTTTCTTTTTGGACTCCCTCCTGCTGAGGCCTGCTCTGCCCACTCCATTCACCCTTTGGGCTCACTCCACTCCCCTACCCTGCCTCCATATCCCTCCCACCCCCAGTGCTTCTACTCTTATGCTCTAAGTTGACACTCTCTCACTCCATCCATCCAATTAGATGCACTTCCTGTTTCCTCCTCCTACACCTATAACATGCTTGTGTTTCACCTATCACTTCTACCTACACTCATATTACTATCCCACCTCACTACTTATCACCACAACACATTCCAGACACCCACTTTTCATTACACCACAAACCCACCTTACCATACTACTCAGTGTACATATCTCACCATCTGTCCTACACTTGTCAATATTACTAGCCTTCAATATTTTCCACTTAAAATAATACCTACTAAAGATAGTCACTATAACCCTCAGTTATTCAACAATGAGCTTATCAAACAATTGAAACTACTCACCAACACTGACTCTAGGCTACTGCTTAGTGGTGACATCCACCCAAACCCTGAACCACTCTCAGATAACACCAACACTCCTAGTCACTCTAGTCTCAGCTCCCCTACGCATCAAATCCTAAACAGAAAAAAATCAGACCTATTGCAAATGAAGATTAATATTAGAAGTATAGCCAACAAATTATACATCCTCCGTGCCACTCTAGCCACATACTCCCCACAGTAATAATCACTGAAACATGGCTAAAACAAAGTACAAAAGATAATGAAATGCTGCTCCCCACGTTACTCCATACTACAGGTGGACAGACAAAAGAGGAGGTGGAGTTGCTATCCTCTTTAAAGACCATCTCACTTTAACTTTCCTTGACTGCGAAACCCCACAACTTGACAGTGCAAAAATCATCTATATGAAACCCCACAACTTGACAGTGCAAAAATCATTTACACCACACTAACTACAAATTCAAGGAAAACACTTAATATAATTGGCTGGTATATGCCACCTGGAAATAATGCCCCAGTTATAGAATATCTATTGCACTGGGCTAGTAGTACCCTTAGTCAAGAGACATTCATACTGGGTGATTTTAATTTAGAATGGTTTGCATGTGATACAGATCACCCCATCTATCACATAAACGTGCATGGTTTTACACACACTATTCTAGAATCTACCCAAATAGATAAAGCTAGTAAAAAACAAACAATCAGCCTTGGATTGGATATTACTAAATAACTCTTCTCACTCATTCCAATCAAGTTGCCTTCCTGATGGTCTGAGTGACCACTTACCCACATTTCTTATAGGACAACACATATTCCCACCAAAACCTACTATGTTTAAACAACTCAGAAAAAAAAACATAACTTTAATCCTGACAACTTCCTAGCTGACCTACAAAGATGCAACTGAACTCCACTCAAATACCTTGACCAAGATGATGCAGTGAACCACTTTAATAAATCCTTTTTAGATATATTAAATGCACATGTCCCTGTTAGAACCATCGGAGCAAAATCAAACTATGCCCCCTGGCTAAACAGAGACACTAGGGCCCTTCTGAAAACTAGACATAAAGCCTGGGAATTATGGTGTAAGACTAACACAGTAGTTTCTAAACAACAGTATCAGGAACTTAGAAATAAGGTAAAAAAAAAAAACAAAAAGACAAAAACAAATAAAACAGGACAAAATATATTTCTGTCATAACATTCAAAACACACAAAAAAAACCCCTCAAAAACTGTTCAGCTATAAACTCAGTCCATCACCCAGGAAAATCTACACCAACCCCAAACATCCACAACAATTCCGATAGTATAACTACAATTTTTAACAAACATTTTACTGAATTTATAATTGCCCTTTCCAAGCAGCAAACCCCTACTCCTGATACCAAACCAGCCAAGTCTACAACCAGCAATGCCCAGTTCCTACAGCCACTATAAAAAAACTACTCCAGAAACTAAAACCTACTACACTTGCCGTAGACAAATTTACCCAGTGAATACCTCAAAATTGCAGCTGAATCCATAGCCTTCCTAGTATTAATCCTTATAAATAGATCCATTATTGAAAACAAGGTTCCTCAACTGTGGAAAATCTCACATGTAATCCCACTTCATAAAGGGGGACCTTCACAGAACTGAAACTATCGGCCAATTGCTATTCTTTCACCTCTTTCTAAGCTACTCGAAAAGTGTATTCATCTCCAGGTCATGAAATTCTTACTAATAACCTTCTTTCAAACACTCAGCATGGGTTTTGCCCATCGCATAGTACCACTATAGCTCTCTTATCCCTCACCAATACCGTAAACCATCACAGGAATAACAACTTTGTATCTGCCATCTTTCTAGACCTATCAAAAGCTTTTGATATGGTCTCCCATTCCAGACTAATAGATGTACTGACTGAACTATCCTTCCCACCATCTGCCACAGCATGGTTTCATAACTATTTATCTGGTCATCAACAATCTGTTCTATGGCAGGGCGACCTATCTCTACACCTTCCTTTATCCATTGATGTCCCCAAGGATCTATCTTGGGCCCTCTCCTTTTCCCCCTCTTTACTAATAATCTACACCCAGCTCCTCCACATGGTTCTATAATACAGTATGGAGATAATTCAACACTTATCTCTGCTGCCTCTTCTCCATTAGCTCTTCATTCTCAAACACAGGAATCTTTCATTTCTGTTGAAACATGGTCAGTCAATGCCCATCTAAACCTGAACCCAAACAAAACTAAAGTATTACTCTTCCAACCTAACAAGACATCTACCTCATGCCCACCATTTAACATAATAGCCAAAGACAATACTGTCATCTCCCCAACAACCTATATAAAGCTTCTTGGAGTAGAAATAAACAATAACCTAAATTTTGACTTGCATGTCTCCCTAACTATAAAAAAGTCCATAAGAAACTTGAAAGTCTATATAGGCACAAAAGGTTCCTGACCACAATGGCCAAAGTTACATTAGCACAAACTCATCTGCTCTCCACTCTACTATATGCCTCTCTAATTTTAACTAATCTAATGAAAACTGACTTATCTAAGCTGGAAGCATTTTACAATAAAATTTGCTAAGTTTGCATCTGACTGCCCATATAGAACACATCACTGTACAGCTTTAAGGGTACTAGACTGGCTTGAGTCTCCCAACATTATTCTTTACAACCAACTCTCTAACTCACAAAATTGTAACACAACCAACCAGAACCCCTGCACTACAAAATCTCATTCTTCTTTACAGTGCCAGCAGACCACTTTGTTCTAACAATAAGCTTACTCACAGTCACTAAGGCCAACAGCACTGCAGGATAATCTTGATTTTCCAACTATATATCTCATATACGGAACTCCTTTCCTAACTCCATTCTCTCAATCTCATCCACTAACCACTTTAAGCCATCACTTAAAGCTTACCTAAAAAATAAGTGGCTATGTTCCTGTACTAACCCCTCATAAGTGCACTGATACATCACAGTATACTCAAAACATATCCAACTTCTCCCCCAGTGTTTAATCCTTTGTTCCTACCGACCTGTCTTAACCTTATATCTTGACATAAGTCATACTTTACAAATAGTACTAGCTATGTTCAAAGCCCAGGTTTTGTTGTCAAGATGTAACAAATTTGTATTTATGTATACTACATTTTGTTTACTTTATACTTTATTGACTATTGTAATGTGGCGTTAACATTTACTGTTGCTCGTGGAGCTTTTCTCCCCGGGTCTCCACTAAAAAAGGATCTGTGTCCAGTCAGACTTTCCTGGTAAACAAATGTTAAATAAATAAATAAATAAACTCTGAAAGTCAAATTTATGTCATTATTTAGTGATTTAAATCTCCAGTGACTATCAAGAAACCATTTTACCAGTAAGGGACCAAAAATAATGCCAATATCTAGATATTTTTTTAATTATATATTGTTATTGTAAAATGCTTCCTCTAACACCATTTACATATGCTACAGGCACTGAAGCATTAGGCAGAGGAACTATTTTACATCAAAAATATATAAAACATAATATAGTAATAAAAAATATATATAAATAAGTAAAACACAACAATTTACAGATAGCCCATTCTCTAAGCACAGTAATGCCCTCCACGGTGTGTGTTAATTTTATTTTATTTTTTATTTATTTAACATTTGTTGACTGGGAAAGTCCGACTAGGTTCCACAGAGCCTGTTTTCAGCGGAAGCCCAGGGAGAAATGCTCCATTAATGTGTAATTAATGCCTTTCCAGGGGTGTAGAGGCCCTCCCACCCAAGGGCCACACAACACCTTGGGTGGGCATTAATTACACATTAACACAAACTCTGTCATGCATTATTGCTTGCTTGGCCGATCACTATTTCTGCTGCCACACTGCCATTGTTTCAGCCACAGTGCAGCACTGAACAAATTAGAGACCAGTCTCTCGAGGCACATTCTTTGTTGAGTGGTCCATTCATTGATGCTATTGACATTTTACCAACTGCATCTGGAATGTAGAACTGTAATACAACTAGAAGTTAAGTCGAAGGGGACTGGCTGGTCAGTTATTCTCTACTTTGTAAACTCAGCATGAGTTCCAGGAGCACTATAAAAATAAAATAAGTGCATTTATTGATGGCATATAAGCAGTGGTGGTGGTTTGGTAGCGTTGTCGCCTCACAGTAAGACTCTGTCCGGTTCGATTCTCAGCTAGAGCATCTTCTGCGTGGAGACATGCGTGAATGGGTGTAACTTCGTTGAAGGTTGTGCATTAGGCCTGGCAAGCCGGTACGTAAAAATCAACTGCCTATCATTAGCGGACTGGAGTTCCGCTGTGGCGACCCCTAACCAGGAAAAGCCAAAAGACACAAACATTGACAGCATATAAGCAGAAGTTAAATTCATGTATGCAGCATTTACATATAGTCAACTGTACTTTGATATTTAATGCATCATTAATATGTGTTAATCAAGACAAAAACAAGAGAGTGCAGCAGTATGCATACTACGCCTGCTTCAGTAGTTATTTGATGTTCTGTATGATAAATACAAGCAAAATGAAAATGTAAAAATCATGACAGGAGACACTGAAGTAAGGGTAGTAACATTTATATCATCACCTCCAAAAGGAGTGAATTTACATGTCTCCCCCACCTCCTGAGGGTGTGAATTGATTTACATGTAACTTCCCTTGAGGCACTGAATTTATGTGCTTCACCAAAGACAAAATTTAAACCCAGGGGTTGATCGCCAGTAGTGAAAGGTTATCTTCTAGGCAACCCCAGGGTTTTTGTGATATCTGGCTGTAACTCCTCCCCTTGTGCATACTTGCAGATACAAGGGTGTGCAATACTTTCCCTGATGGTATACATTTCCCCACCTACATCTCATGAAGTCTACCATTTATGTGGCTTGGAAGGGATCAAGCACATATGCTGTCCACTGCCTGCAAGATGCCTTTCCTCTAAAAGGCATCTCCAGTGCATTGTGTAGCTGCAGTACTGAAGGGAGGTAGTGATATAAACTCGGAGGCTGCATCTGAAGAAAAAACATGACAGGTGTGATTATCAGAAAAAGTATAGAGGATCGATTTTCTGTAGAATAGACTAAGAATGTAAAAGAGGAACTTTATGTGTAGAGTAGTACAGAATTAAGAAAATACAAGGACGTGGATAATTTCTGAATGGAATGCTGCACTCAGGAAAAGTTTGACAGGAAATATAATAACTGAAAATACAGTAGTGATATGACCTGAGATGGAGAAGGAAACCAGCCACCAAGGAGGATAACAGAATGCACTTGTGATGGATACTTACTGGTCAAGAAGTCGATATTTAGAAGTAAAGTCACAACAGAAATAAATATGAGCATATGTGTTGAAAAAAATGAAGGTGTTGCAGTACAGGACAGGAGAGGGGAAGGGAGGGGAGTTTAGTAGAGAAACCAGAGACAGAGTACTCCGGTGCTTATATCACTCAAAAGGTTGCATAAACTTATAAAAGCATGAATCACCCTAAGAATAACTGAAAAGGCAGTAGTGATATGTCCTGAGATGGAGAAGTGTAAAAAGTTGAATAGGTGTAATTCGTCAACCAAATGATTATGTAGCTTATGAAATCTTTCAAAAGAACAGTTACAGCTTAGTGCAAATTCCTAACAGAAATCTTTTGTTACATTAGCTTTTGTGAAGGACTGTCAGTATGCATGAAAGTCACTGTACTATATGCACTAAGTTTTGAAAAGGAGCACCTTGGGTCAGATGTCATTGACTAACTTTGACATCTTTTTTTTTTTTAATTTGTAATTTTAAGTAATTCATTAATTGTAATTTTTTTTTTACATTTTAAATTTGTAACTGTGTCAAGAGGCCAGAGGCTTTATATTTTGGACAACTGACCCAAGAGAAGGATGCTTGCTGATCTGCCAATTGATCATGTGAAGTGTAACAGATGGTCACGGTGGTGGCTAGATAGAAAACATGAAATTCACTCATTTAGTGCGAGTGTCTCAGAAATGCTTATCAAATACTTCTGCATGGGCTGAGGTCAGATCCCAATCCTAGAATAGCTTCTCATATATTGGGGAATGTCAGGTACACAAATTGTTTTTTAATGAACCAAGACTTTAGTAGTTGAAGTGGTGCCAAGCAATTGTGGCTAGTAGTTGGCTAGTGCCATTGCTTTTCATGGCAGTAACCCTAGATCTGTCAAAAGGGAACAGCTGTGGCAGTCTTCAAATAAATAGCATGGGTATGTGAGAAGCTTGTTGAGGCCATGAAGAATGATTTTGGAGGGATTCAAAGAGGCTCCAGCAAACTATCTAGTGACATACGGGATGAGAAAACTTGCAAGGCTATTCTCAACTAAGGTAGAAAAACACTGACTTTGGCTGAGACAGTGTTAGAAGGTGAAGGAATACTTTGTGGAACACATGAACACAATGGCTATGCCCTCATTTGAGAGGCAATAAGTGGGATTGTGGTAATTTCTGCAGATTAGAAGATTATAAGAGTAAAGTAATTTCTGATCTGACAAGGCTGCAGGAGTGGAAAAATCTTCCATTAAGAACTTAAGGAAATGGATTGTTTTTGTACACACTTTCTTCCCAGTTGTCATTGACTACAGACTCCCCCACTTGCGTTCTATGTTTCCTTTCTCTTAATCTCCCCATGCTTAGTGGTAATAGCTTGACCTGCCTCCCTCCCTTCCATGAGGTACCCCATTATGGAGGAAGCATGCAAGCTTACCAGGGGGTTGGAACACCAAAAGACTGAGAAGAAGAACAAAGCAAGTTGGAAACATCATATTGTGGCTACTTGAGGTATTATTTGCCCTGAACTCCCCTGCATGCCAGACAGCACTTTCAAGTGGGCATGCAATGTGGTGGAGATACAGGCAATCTCAACTTCTGGAGCTGAGGTAAGCCCACAGCCATATCTCCCAGTATGCAGGCCCTTGCAGTGTGGTTTCCAGCCTCCACTATGAGCTCATGACATAATGTCTGTTATTGCAAAATACACCATGCATTGTTCTCATCCTAAAATAGCTACAAACAGGCATTGCCTCATTTATTTCTCCATCTCCCAGCTACCTTCTCCAGAACTTGGACCACTAAATGAACTAAGGTTATCCAGCTCATAGACAGGGCTCACTCCTTCTATGCTAGAGCTGTCCTAGTGTCACCATGGTTAAAACTCTTCAATGTTGCAGAACAGGGACCCGGGGACATCACTGCTGGAATGGCAGACTGAGGTAGTACTTTTCTTTTATTCAAAAAGGGAATGGGAATGCATTCATGTTATAGTGAGAGCAAGCTGCTCAGCCTCCCTTGCTAGTGTGTTCGAGCCTCCCTTGCTAGTGCGTTCGAAGAGACTGATGGGAAATCTCTCATTCTGGAGAAATAGTGAGAATTGTTTATTGGGCACTGAACAATGAAACATTTTGCTAATGTAAATAGTGGAGGGGTTACAAAAGCTGCCAACACAGCCTGTATGTGTTTTGGACCTGGAGAGAGTGTATGACTGTGTACCATAGAATGACTTCTGGAAGGAAATGCAGTAGTATGGGGTCCCACAGCCATTGCTGCTAGTTGTCCATTCCTTGCATAAGAGTTCTCTTTCTTTTCTCAGTGTTACATCAGACATATTAAAGATGAACACAGGACACTGGTAGTGGGATTTTCACCCCTCTCCCCACATACACACACTGTTTGTGTTTTTTCATGGACAGAATATCAAGGCACAACCAAGGTTTGGAGCATCTCAAGTTAGGTGATGACAGGATTACATATCTATTATTAATTTGTAAACTGGATAGAATATTGATCCTACTGGACCAATTTCAGGCTCTGCCTGGGTGTGAAAAATAAGACAGAGTTTAAATAGTTAAAGTACATAAACAGGACAAAAGATCATATGAGAATTATATTTTATTGTAAACAGCAGAACCAAGTACACAACCAGTAGAAAAGCATTATTGTACGGTATGCAAAAATTTAGTTAGGCCTATTTTCAATATGTTTGTCTTATTATAATGTCAAAGATAGTATTTTAGAAAACAGTGCAGAGCAGGATACATGCAAGCTGGAGTGGGTGATAATGGAGGTAAAGGATTGTTGGGTGAAGAAGATAAGAATCTTCAGAAGAATGGAAGATCCAAACATCAGAGGGATGGCAATCACAACATAAACATGATTAGTACATAAGGAAGTTAAACAGTATGCTGAATTTGTGGAATGTCAGTGTTGGAGAAGCAGTCAGATTTGGCCTCTGTTAAGTGAGCTTTTAGGAATTTCCAAAGTTATAGATGATGGTGTCCTCTTGGCACAAACAATTAATGAAAAGGTCATCCTCAGCAACTGCAGCTGTTTCAATACAGAAATACATTCAGAGCCCTTTTTCTGAACTGCACCTCAGTTTCTGTGATCAATTTACAGAATTATGTCCAAACTGAAGATGCAGTTTTTAATAATTTTCTGCTTCTCCTGTATGGATATGTTCTTTGAAACTACGACAACCTCATCCTCACAGTGACTCTCCTTAAGTTGTCTATAATGTTGACACAGTAATGTCCAGAGCCACTGAATTCAAGTCATCGGATGTTTAAATGCCACTGCTTATTTTCTCAACTGAAACTAGTATTGTTCCAAGTATTTTCAGTCTGTTGGTGGATCACACTACTTTTTCCATCTTCATACCAGAAAGCCATGTAACTAGAGCAGTTTTCAGTTCTTCTCCTGCTCTCTCAGACTCAACTTCCTGATGTAGTTCTCTATTTCCAAACATTGTATCTATGCACAGTATCAACCACTGCTGCCTCCAAAGAAGCTTATTTATAAAAAAATACAGTGAATAAATAAACATTACAACATGTATTTAAGTAACTACAAATAAAAAAAGGTAACTAAGAGACAAAGAGAATCCACAGATAAAAAGCAAATAATAAAGGAAAATGAAAGGACTTAATTCAACAATACCCCTGAAAATATATATACCTCATATATGAAGAAAACCAGTCATTTAATATTAATTCAGGCAAAGATGTGACTTCCAAATCTGTAAAATATTTATTTGTTACTATGGTTGCTAAATCTATTTTATTTTGATGATGCTTAAAAGCCTGTCCAATATGTCTAACAGAATGATCTCAAGTTCTAAAGAAACATTCATCATCATAATCTTTTGGCTGTTCCCATTAGAGGTCACCACAGCGGATCATCCGTTTCCATTTCTTCCTGTCCTCTGCATCTAGCTCTGTCACACCAACCACCTGCATGTCTTCTCTCACCACATCCATAAAGCTTATCTTAGGCCTTCCTCTTTTCCTGTTACCTGGTAGCTTCATCCTTAGCATCCTTTTCCCAATATACTCAGCATCCCTCCTCAGCACATGTCCAAATCAACGTAATCTTGCCTCCCTGGCTTTGTCTCCAAACCTTCCAACCTGGGTTGACCCTCTAATATACTTATTCCTAATCCTGTCCACCCTCGTCACACCCAATGCAAATCTTAACAACTTTAACTCTGCCACATCCAGCTCTAACTCCCGCCTTTTTGTCAGTGCCACTGTCTCCAACCCATATCCAACCAACTTCGAGAGAAAAATTGCACAGGACACTAATGATAATCACAAGGCTTTCTTTAGTTATGTTAGGAACCTGGGTGGGAATTCCCAGATATGCTCAGAATTAGTCCAAAATGACAAAAAATACACTGAACCCACAGACATTGCCAACATCCTAGCTGACAGGTTCAGCACAACCTTCTCCCCCCCTCCCCACCAAAAGGGCAAATATCTATCCCAGCAGAGTGCTGCCCCCCTGACATCTCAGATGCTCAGGTAAGAGCTGCCCTCTCCAAAGCAAAAAACACAGCATCAATGGGACCAGACGGTGTCCCGGGCTGCGTCCTACATGAACTCCAAGAAGAGCTAAACCCAAACATAAAACTACTGTTCAATCTCAGCCTTACTACAGGATATGTACCCAAAGAGTGGTGTACAGCAACAGTGGTCCCTCTCCACAAAGGTGGTGCCTCAACGGATCCTGGAAACTATCGCCCCATAAGCCTGAATAGCTTGGTCTGCAAAGCTATGGAAAGGATCATCATGGACCTCATAAATAAAGATATTGGGGACCTACAGACACTGGATCCTACCCAGTTCGGCTTTGCTAAGAGCAGATACTGCCTCTTAAACCTGGTTGATTTCTTTGAAACAGTCACCAAAGCCATTGACGAGGGGAAGGTGGTCCACACAGCCTACCTGGACCTCGCAAAAGCCTTCGATACAATACCCCACTCGGGCATTATAGATAAGCTCACCATCTTAAATATAAACCCCTATGTCACTAGATGAGTTACAAACTGGCTCAAGGACAGAACCCACATGGTTAGAATTACTAGAGCCATGTCAGACTCCAAACCAGTTACAAGTGGCGTCCCACAAGGCTCAGTCCTGGGACCTCTCTTGTTCGGTATATATTTCTTGGAGGTACAGGCCAACACGGAAGGACTGTGGCTGACCAAGTTCGCAGATGACTGCAAACTGGGCGCCATAATCGACTCTCCAGCTGACACACGCATCCTCCAAAAGGTCCTCATAGAAACAGACAACTGGTGCCAGAGCCATGGCCTCAAGCTAAATGCCAAAAAGTGTATAGTCATCCCCTTTGGCAAAAACAAAGTGCCCACAAATTACCACATAGGTGGCAATCCATTAAGTACAGAAGAAGTAATTAGGGACCTGGGGACCCAAGATGATAGTGATCTCTCATTTGACAACCACGTGGCCAAAGTGGTTAGAAAAACATTTTATATAGCCCACCTAATCATAAAGGGATTCACATCTAGATCAGGGGAGGTCATTGTGCCTCTTTACTCATCCCTCATCAGGCCCATAATTGAGTACAATGCCCCTTTTGGGATGTACCTTAACAGACACCTGCAGCAACTGGAAAGACCCGAAAAGTACCTCACCAAGAGGATCAAAGGGCTCAAACAGATGCCATATGCTGCCCGGTTAAAGAAACTCCAGCTCTTCTCAGTGGCATACTGCCTGCTCAGAGGTGATCTGTGCCTGACGTATAAAGCCATGTCCAACCCGGAATTAATGGACATGCTGCACCTCAGAAAATCCAAATCCCATCGAGCTACGGGCTTGAGAGACTTGAACCTCAGCACTGAAATACAGGACATGCTGGAGGGACAGATTCAAAACCCAGAGGCTCCCTTCACTCTGGAAGAAAATCCCAGTCCAGGTTAGGCAGAGTCCCTCATTGACTCTCTTCAAGAGGAATCTTGATGAGTGGATGGGAGATTGTAGGTTTACCCCGGGTATCACTTCTGTGTCACTGTTAGACAGAGGCACAGTATACTAACCTCGAAAAAGGGCATAGCAAAATTAATTTAAAATGGGTGGCGAAAGCCAAACACACTCTGGCTAGGCTTATAAATGCCCTAGGGCAGATAGCCTAGTATGAACCTATGAACCTATATAACATAGCTGGTCTCACTAACCTCTTGCAGACCTTCTCTTTAACTCTTACTGGTACTCGTCTGTCACAAATCACTCCTGACACTCTTCTCCACCTACTCCATCCTGCCTGTACTCTCTTCTTCACCTCTTTTCCACCATTACTCTGAACTACTGATCCCAAGTATTTAAACTCATCCACCTTTGCCACCTCTACTCCTTGCATCGTCACCATTTCTCTATCCTCCCTCTCATTCACGCACATTATATCTTAGTCCTGCTGACCTTCATTCCTCTTCTCTGTAGAGCATATCTCCATCTCTCCAGGGTCTCCTCCACCTGTTCCCTACTTTCACTACACATCACAATGTCATCTGCAAACATTCTAGTCCATGGGAACTCCTGTCTGATCTCATCTGTCAACCTATCCATCACCATTGCAAATAAGAAAGGGCTCAGAGCTGATGCTTGATGTAATCCCACCTCCACCTTAAACACATCTGTCACTCCCACCACAGACCTCACTGCTGTCACACTACCCTCGTACATATCCTGTACCACTCTTACATACTTCTCTGACACTCCCCGAGTTCCTCATACAATACCACAACTCCTCTCTAGGCACCCTATCATATGCTTTCTCTTAAGTATACAAAAACACAATGCAACTCCTTCTGACCTTCTCTGTACTTCTCCAGCAACAATCTTAGAGCAAGCATTGTATCTCTAGTGCTCTTTCCCGGCATGAAACCATACTGCTGATCACTAATCATTATGTCCCTTCTTAACCTAGCTTCCACTACTCTTTCCCATAACTTCATGCTGTGACTGATCAATTCAATCCCTCTGTAGTTACTACAGCTCTGCACATCACCCTTATTCTTAAAAAATCGGTACCAAAACACTTTTTCTTCATTCCTCAGGCATCCTCTCACTTTCCAAAATTTCATTAAACTATCTGGTTAAAAACTCCACTGCCATTTCACCTAAACACCTCCATGCTTCCACAGGTATGTCATCTGGACCAAAAGCCTTTCCATTCTTCATCCTCTTCATAGCTATCCTTACTTCCTCCTTGCTAATCCATTGCACTTCATGATTCACTATCCCCACATCATCCAACCTTCTCTCCCTCTCATTCTCTTCATTCATCAACCCTTCAAAGAACTCTTTCCATCTGCTCAACACACTCTCCTCGCTTGTAAGTATGTTTCCCTCATTATCCTTTATCACCTTTACCTGCTGCACATCTTTCCTAGCTTGGTCCCTCTGTCTAGCCAATCGGTACAGGTCCTTTTCTCCCTCCTTAGTGTCCAACCTTTCAATCAACTCTTCATATGCCTTATCCTTAGTCTTTGCCACCTCTCTCTTTGCCATGCACTTCATCACCTTATACTCCTGCCTACTTTCTTCATATCTCTGACAATCCCACTTCTTCTTTGCCAACCTCTTTCTCTGTATACTCTCCTGTACTTCCTCATTCCACCACCATGTCTCCTTGTCATCCTTCCTCTGTCCAGATGTCATACCAAGCACTTTTCTAGCCGTCTCCCTTACTAACTCTGCTGTAGTTACCCAGCTATTTGGTAACTCTTCACTGCCACCCAGTGCCTGTCTTAACTCTTCCCTGAACTCCACCTCACAATTACACTTTTTCAATTTCCACCATTTGATCTTTGGTGCTGCCCTCACATGCCTCCTTCTCTTCTTGATCACCAACGTCATCTTACAAACCACCATCCTATGCTGTCTAACTATACTTTCCCCAGCCACCACTTTACAGTCTCCAATTTCCTTCAAACTGACCCTCCTACATAAGATAAAACCCACCTGTGTGCATTTCTCCACTCTTGTATGTCACCCTATGCTCCTCCCTCATTAAAATACGTATTCACCACAGCCATGTCCATCCTTTTCACAAAATCCACTACCGTCTGACCTTCTGCATTCCTTTAACACCATACCTACCCATCACCTCCTCATCCCCTCTGTTCCCTTTACCAACATGCCCATTGAAATCTGCTCCAATCACCACTCTCTCACCCATCAATTTCCAGCTTCATAAACATCACTCTATCTGACACTCTTTTTTCACCTCCAAAACACTCTTAGCATACTGTTCCTTCAGGATAACTCCTATTCCATTTCTCCTCCCATCCACACCATGATAAAACAATTTGAACCCACCTCCGATACACCTAGCCTTAATCCCCTTCCATCTGGTCTCTTGCACACACAATATACCAACCTTCCTTCTGTCCATCACATTGGCTAGCTCTCTCCCTATACCAGTCATACTGCCAACATTTAAAGTTCCGACCCTCACTACCACAGTCCTAGCCTTCCTCCTCTCTTCCTGCCTTCAGCCATGCCTTCCTCCTCTTCGCCTCCTCCGGCCAACAGTAGCCCAATTTCCGCCAGCACCCTGTTGGCTAACAGTACTGGTGGCGGTCTTTGTTAACCTGGGCATCGACCGATCCGGTATGTAAATCTTTTCTGGTGTCCGCATGAATAATTTGGCCAAGTTTTACACCGGATGCCCTTCCTGATACAACCCTCCCCACTTATCTGGGCATGGGACCGGCGCAAAGAAATGCACTGGCTTGTGCATCCTAAGTGGCTGGGTTGCATTAATACTCAAAAATATCTTTATCATAAATGCATATGTCTCCAACAGTCTTATACTGGGGATAGGAATGCCAGCAATGTAACAAGTCTGCCTCTAGTGCCTTACAATGTCAACAATATTTTGTACTGAAATTACACATTTTGGATAGAACCATGTCAAACAGATATCTTTATAATACTGCTTTTCTGAGCATCTAACTGAAAACTAGTTGCAATAAAAATTTCCCATTTTAATTTCACAGGAAAATTGTATTTTTGTAGATACTAAGATACTGTAAGCTTTATAAACAAGAGAAATATCCTTTTTCTGATATTGCAAACTTATTTTTAATAAGAATCAAGGTAAGTGAAGAGCAGAGCAGGTGTTAGCATTTTGGGGGCCCCCAGCAAATATCAAGAATATCAAGTTGGGGGCCCTCTGGACACTTCCAGTCTAAGTATCACCCTGTCACTGCCACTTCTTCTGTCCATTACTTTTTCTCATGCTGCAAACTTTTAGGAATAATACACACAGACTGACCTGTAGCTACAATGCCCTTACTTTACAACAAGCCTGTTTACCACACTGTAATGGGCCATTTGACAAAGGGATATTCACAGTTGCTGGCATTTATATGTAAGAATGATATATTACAATAACTCTATGTGCGGGGCTGAACTTAGGTGAAATGGAGCCATAGGCACTGCCCACTGTTTCAGCACTCACCCCAAAACGCGCGCACACACACACACACACACACACATGCACCCACACACGAACGCATACACACACACACAGCCTCTAGTGCTCCCCTCTGTTTCTTCCCATCTTGGGTTCTCCACACCAGGCGCATTACTTTTTTCTTCCATTTGTCACATTTTACAATTCTCTTTTACTTTTTTAAGAAGCCATACCTTTATATATGCTCTGAAGTGCTTTTTAATTTTTTTCACAGCCTTTTTATCCAATGATAGCTTGAACAGAAATTATGATTAAGAAATTCAGTGTTGCTGTTCAGCTTTATTTTTCCTTGCACCCTTTCAACAGACCTTTCCTGACCAAGACAGCACAGTAATAACCATTTAGAAATAACTCAATTAAGCAGGTGCCCCAAGAAGCTATAGGGGGTTATTGATTCTCTAAGATGGATTCTAGAACATTTTCCAACCTTTTAATCCAATAGTGGCCTAAACAAAAGTTACGAGTAAGAAGTATTCCAGTCTTACTTTTTATTTCAATGAAGACATAAGTTGTGCCCAAGCCTTAATGTTCAAAGCTGACAAAATAGTAGCTCATAATAAACTAACAAGCCAATTGTTGCGAGGATACACGGATCCTGTTTGGGAATACTGCCTGCCTCTCTAATCCCCCAAAAAAGGCTGTCACTGCAAATACATCTGATGTTGGATTGGGATGAAAGCAGAGGTTCAAATGGTCATTGTCATGTATTTCATGTGACTGCTGAAATACATATACATAACATGCCTCTCACTCTTCATCCCTAACCCTCAAAAGCAACCAGCATGTATACATGCCCCTGATATGTGATTGCAAGGAAAGTGAAAAAAAAAACAATAATGATTGCAGTAATGTGTTCTACTTTGTTGCTACTAGAGAGTACACTCCCCCTACAGGAGCTAAAGTACTTTATTTGTACACCTCTGGGGTCTATGAAAAGTAAAGGAAATGACCACACAATTCCCCAGCCCCCCACATAACCTACAGCAATTTTCTGTACATTCACATATGAGCAGGGTCAGTTTTAGAATGGGTACAAACTGAGATCAGAAGCCATTATCAATTTTATCCCAACAGGGTCACACCACAGTCCTGCTCAAGTTAAAGAGTATAATCAGAAAATTAAAGCATTTTTTATCATCATTTTTCCTCAAACAGAAACAGCTTTTGTGGGGCTCCCACAGAGTCAAGGATGAATAAGACAGCCCCCCGCCCCCCCGGTATCCATTTATGTAGTCTGGGAAGTGAGGCCCACCAGATTCCTAGAAGATCTAAGTGTCTGCATTTTACTTTTGAAATGTAATTACTTATTAGCTGCATTTTTTACTGATACCAAGAATAAGGTGTGTGCCCCGACATTATTGTATGTGTACACTGATAAAAATCAGTGATATTGTTACACAAACACACACACATGCAAAAGTGACAGCAATGCTAGTTTTGTACTTATTTCAACAAATAGCAACACATTGTGCAACACTGGTACTGCCACACCAGATTGGTGAATGCTATTTAGCAGTCAAACAGCAGGGGTAAGTCACTTTTATTTACCTCACCGAGGAGTACCTGTCTCTGTCCCGGATTTCACAAATATTCCCTCAGTTTGCCTCATAATTTTGCTCCATCCTTCCTAAACAAAAGTCTTACTTGCTGGTAAATCATTCAAAGTTAGTCAGTCAATAAAATCCAGACATCAGTTTTATACTTCTTGCTGTCCAAAAAATGCATTTTGATGCAAAATGTGTTATTCTAGTACATTTTTAGTGAAGTAGAGAAATATTTAAAATGTATCCCTCATTTTGGGTCTTTATTCTGCTATTAGTTTTGTTATAGAGCAGAATTCTTCAACAAAGACATTGGGAGTTATAGTATCTGGTGTTCTGCCAGTACCTATTAAACTGCCTGAAAGAGAAACCATCCCTGACAATCAGAAGCATCAGCTCATCTTAATATCCAAGGTGCACACTGACATCAGTCACGCTGGGCTGCTGATTGATCACTCTAGTGCTTACCTTGATCATGTTCATTATCAGTTTTATCCTAAAAAGATCATATCACAGTTCTGTTAGGGTTAAAGGGTGTAATGGAAAATTAATTCATTTTTTTTCTCCTTGATTTCCCCAATCTACAGCAGCTTTTGTGGGACCCCCCACACAGTCAAGGATGATTAAGGGGCCCTTGTGCAGCCATGGGCACTGCAGATGCCTAAATCGGGCTATGTTGTTAGTTTTCTTGGGCAGGATGTCTACTAGCAGGGTTTAACTAAGCTAGGGGCATTATGTCAGTGGCAAAATATTTAATAGAATTGCAAAGTATGTTACCTGACAAAACTTCATTGTTATAACTAAAGGTCTTTGAAGTTTGAAGGTGATATAAAGAGTTATTGTTACCCACCTGGTTTATTAAGCATACAGCATTGCTCTACTAGCTTTTGTTGGCTTAACAGACATGTCGTATCAAGATAAGATAACTTGCTATGGTTGGGGGCCCCCAGCAACCGCTGGGTACGCTGGTGCCTAAAGCCGGCTATGCCAAAGAGACACATTCCCATATAAAGTCTCCAATATGTCTAGCATGTATGTTTTCCTGTTGATATGGTCATACCAATCGATGGAGTCAAGATTCCTTACAAAACACCTTATAAAAATCTTTAACTTTGCCAGTCATCCAAAGGACCACATTTTTCTGTATTAAAATAACTATATTAGCTATATATAGTGATTACATTGTTCAAAAAGAGAATATAGTCCAACTTGATTCCCTAATTTTGCAAAGTTATACTTAATGCTGTCTAAAAATACTGATATTCAACAAATGTCGCATAAAGTGAACATGCTGTCATAGACTAATTATCAATTTTCAATAAAACAGAAATCATGCAAGCCTTCAACCCATACTAGATTATCTTAAATTCACAAATGGAAATATTTGTAGTTTTAAAACTATCAAAACCATTTTATACAAATTTAATCCATTTTACATGTGTAAAAAATATGCATCGATATGCTTTTCTTGAAGAAGAAATAACTCTGTTTCAATACATTCCAACAATAATCTCACCTTAGCGAAAGTATAAGCACCATTAATATTAATTGACAGCATTTTAACCTGCATCAGTGTTTATTAGTAAAGAAAAATATATATAAGGCATAAATATATCATTCATATGCAATAGAAAAATGTTTCCCTCACCTTAAGCATGACGACAAAAAAGAAAAAAACTGTGTAAAAAGGAAAAGGAGCATGAAATAGGGGTCCATATCAAAAAGTATTATTCTGTCCCGAAATAAGAAAACAAACAGAAACATTTAAAATAATAAGCTACAGAATTCTTAAAACTGAAAGTTCATGCCTGACTTGCATGCTTCTACGGAAAAAAAAAAAGTCAGAGGAACAGATTTCCATACTCTTTTTAATTTTGCTAGATAATTAAAGGTTGACATTATCTGTTTTTGTCATAATTTCTGCTTTACATCACCAAAAGCTCAATTGTGTTTAACAATTTCCGAAGGTAAGTCATCAAAAACTGAAATTGAAGCTCCTTCTATCACGATTTTCCTCTTCCTTATGGCAGCTGAAATTATTTGTTCCTTGTCATTACTTTTCATACATGTTATCAAAATGGGCCAATGTTCACCTTTTATGGTTTTAAAGCTGTTTTTCTTAGTAGTCTAACTCAATATTTGTGGAGTTTTCACCACTATACACTGAATGAAAAATAAATTTCAAAGTTTTTTCAAGTACCTGTTTCTTGTCCCATTCTTCAGGTATACCAAATATCATCAACATTTTCCTGTGCTTCAAAATAAATCATCCTGTTTTGCAAAAAAAAAAAAAATAAAAAATTACCCTTTTTTGATTAGTTTGACTTTACTTTTTGCCTTTCTTCTCTGTCTTTGATTAAACATTGCATCTTTAAGCTTATCAAGTTTGATGCAAATGACATGTCATTTCTCAGCAAAGTATTAATAAAAACTCCAGTACTCTGGACACAATATGCACCATTTCTTGTAGGTACATGCATTGACTCAGTAACTTACTCTAATTCAATATTATTGAGCTTGTTAGACACGTTGACATATCAACAGCAGCCTAGATCTCATTAATCTGAACTTGCATTTGTTGGCACGTAGTGCATGGAGTAGTGACACAATCTACATTTACAGCATGAGCAACATTTTGTGAGATATTAGCAGTTCCTAAAGTAATGGGTTCTTTACCTGATAAAGCAGTCCTTAATGCCATCTTGTAATCAGACACTGCTACTATTTCCCATTTGTTTTGTACATGCATTTTCTCCAGATAATCCCATTTTTTTCTATGTCCCAAAAAATATTATGATTGCCCGGCTACTCTGAATTTTACATTTCTTATGCATATGTGGTTATACTGGCTTTATCATTCTTGCCTTTGTAATCTATTAGCAGCTGCAGGATCATTTTCACCCACACAGCTATCAATCCCCTACCTCTTTTTCTGAGCCATCAGCACAAGACACATTTGGCCAACTGAGTGTTATTTTATGCAGAGGAGGAAAGGCAGACTCATGTCTCATCACCCCTTCAACCCACTGTGATACTGTGAATTCCTTCACACAGTCTGAATTCTGTAAAAGCTGAAATAACAAGCAGTGTGCATACTCAGGATAACCATATCTTACAAATGATTGTACTAGCAGCAACAGCAGCTTATCGTCCTTCTGGTACAACTGTCTAAAACACAAACCTTGGAATTGGGAACCCATCAGTAAAAGTCAGGAAAGCACTGCAACTTCTAAACTATTAGCCACTAAGAAACTTGTCAACTGATCCAGAAGAATTCTGTATCTTAGAGAGTACCTACCTAACACAGCCAACGTCTCACAACTTGATTAAGCTTTTTTTTTCTGTGTTAGCTTCACATATTGATGAACAGGATGCTTGTACTTCAGCTTTTCCTCTCTCAGAACTGCTTAAAAGAATGAAAACTGGTCACGGCCAGTCAGAACTTCCCGGTCATCAATCTTAAATAAACAATGAATAAATGCAATAATGCCTCTAAATGTAGAATAATTTGAATAGGCCTGACACCATAAAATGCTACCCATGCTGTCAACAGTGAACATTATGCACTTTTAAATGTTTTCACCGAACTACTTTCATTTATTTGTCTTATTTGTCAATGCAAAACGTTGCCTATATAAAAGCACTTCCCTTGTTTTTGTAGGCTCACACAGTTCTGTTTAGTGAGCAGTTATCACCCAGTACTCAAAAATGGTACAGTATTTAAAGCACATATTATCTATGCTTATTTCTAGAAATGTTCCTAATCTTGCTTTGAAATATTTGCTGTCCCTCATAGCTGTGTTTCCAATTACATTTGCCTGCTACATGTGTTGACAAACCAATTAATCATGAATCATGAGGAAATGGTGGTAAGCTGTCTTTTCAGATTAGCTTACTAACAAAGGAAGAAGGTCTAGACTTTCACTCATTATTAAATTAATTAAATAATTAACTATGAGACCAGACAAGTGGCCCAATTGGTGTATACTTCCTATAAGCAAGAATCAGAAATAAGGAAAAAAAAATCTGAAACATTGTTTATGTGCAGAAATAAAATATGAACAGTTAACAACCCACACACAGACAAGTACAAACACTTAATAGTGACTTAAGCCTTTGGTAATGCAATAAAGAATCCAGCATATTACTATCATAATGGTATACAAGCAAAATTTATGAGCATTTTCCACAATGCTGGATCAGCAGTAGGAACCTATTGTCCTTACTCTGCAGGTGTTAGGGACAATTATCACACAGAACTTTTCCCAAAGTGCTGAGCTCTCCCACCTCTCCAACAATGCTGTAATTTCTCCAACATCTCCAGTTCTGGACTGAGTGAAAACAAAGGAAAAAATGACAATGGAAGGTTGGTGAGTTTCTTCCTGCAGTTAGAGCTCTACTCAAGATCTTTTATTGTGAAGCAGCTTCAAGTGCAGAAACCAGTAGCACAAAGTCCCCATCTCAGACATGCTGGTTGGCTGCCATAAGAAAAAACACATGATCCCATTTGATCAAAAGGAGAAACGGATTACAGGTCATCATCAATATGTGAACTCTTTGCAGTGCAAGGGTATAAAAAGTAGATATTTGGAAATAAAGTGGTCATTAAAGGACAGCAGCCACAATATCCTAGACGAGACCAGAATCCACAAATCATAACTAATGCTCACGAGTATTGGAACATAAGATCTGATAATGATTCAGGCCAGGTAATGCTAGAAAAGTATTTGGCTTCTCTAATAGTTTCCATAATAAGAAAGTATATAATGCAACATTTTCTGTGCATAGGTAATATTTTGTTTCTATAGTCAACGTTTAGAGGCCATGGACATTGAAGAACTAAAAAATACAAATTACAACTAACATCTCGCTTTCTTAAGGTGTGAAAAGGTGGATATATGCTTCAACCTTTAAGTCTTTATCCATCACCCTATTCTTGCTGTCACTGATTTCTCTTTTATGCCCTGCAGACACAGATGTACTTTACACCATAAATCATTCCCTCTCAATCCATTCCCTTTCTTCAGATATATCCCTTTTCCATATAGTATCATAGCACCTGATTCTGTATCATACATATCATACTCTGTCAATGACACATTACCTATTCCTTTTTGTTTCAAAATTACACCCTGAGAACAACGGAAATTTGTATATATATTCTTCATATAAACTTTATAGTTTTTTTCCATTTTCACTTCCACAGGTAACAGGCTCAAAATTCCTCAGCATGCCTATGCTTTAACCAAACATGTCACCATCACCTAACAGATTACCCAACAGGAGACAAGGAAAGTATTTTCTGTTAGACTTCTCCCTGCCTTTTCCTCCATCACCTATAAATTAAAACTGTCACATTTATTTTATCATTTTTCATACTGGTTACATTTTTTTTTCTATGTAATCAACATCTTCTATTTCTGTTCCTTAACAGCCCATATCACACTTTAGCCACAAATCATATCAGCCACTCATCAGATTAATCAAACAGGGATGACAAAACACTACAAACACTTCCTCAGTCCTCCAGAACTGAAATGACACATAGCTCATCTATGTTGCCATGTATTTTTACAGGCAACAGAAAATAAAATAAAAAACTAACCTCCAAATAATACACCATTCACTTCTTCTCATTTATTTTACTTATTAAACTTACTTTCCATACTTGCAACTTATGTCATCGACTTTTTACTTGTATTCTCTCTATATATGCATCTGCCATTTGCATTATCAATTCATAATTCAGCTACAGATTTTGTAAACAAAAACAGGTCAATTTGTAAAGAAATATGGCACTTATTTATAATACAGCAAACTCTGATAATTCAAACATTTAAATTCCATTATTTATTATTTCTTGTATTTAACATAGTCTGTATTATCAGGTGACAAATCTCTCTTCAGGTAATGAGTGTTTTAACTCCGTTATTGATATGAAACAATGTTTCACCTTCATTTTATCATAAACCTTAGTTCAACCATGTTACTTATTGCATGTTTTTATTTTTATATTTCAGAATAAAAAATCATTAAGCATTATATACTTAATACTCTCATTCTCAATTTCTCAGTGAATAGACGTAATATAAAAAAATATGTTACTTACAACATACCATTTGCAATTACTGAAAATATATACATTTTAATATACGAAAGCATCAGAAAAATATTTCAAATCAATAACAATCTAAGAAAACATTCTAGCTTAAGCAAATAGTTTCTATAACTAGTTAAACTTAACTAGTTAAACAGTCATTTGATTTGAATAGAAAGCAGCAAGTATTGTACATTGAAACTGCCCAATGAGAAATTAGTTATCAAGTACTGTATATGTTTCCAATGAGGACAGACTACAAAAACTAAAGAATTAAGAATTTACCTCTGTTTAAATGACCAGAATGCTAGAGTTACAGTAGCATGAATGGCATTAAAGTCTATATAAAGGATATAACAGGTGCTCAAATTCATTATGAAACACAAAAGAAACCCTAGATATAAATATATCCCTAAGCAGAGAATTCTATTGCTCAGAGGAAGTAAAGGACTGATTTATCTTCCTATTTCAAAAAGGAAGGTTCATGCATGAAATACTCCAATTCAGCTTTGTTTACTATCAAGACAGAGAAAAAAAGAGGGCTAACTCACCACACAAAGAAAAGATTTTGCAACCAAAGACTATGGGGAGTCAAGTTACAGTACTCCAGAAACTGACAAAATGTAAATGCTACTTTGACAGAGATGGGGGGGGGGGGGTATAGTCTACTTTCAAAGGTTTAGTATTGTTTATTTGAATGGAAAATCATTTTCCATTCAAATAAACAAATAGTAAGACTGAAAGTAAAAAAAAAACTAATGTTGACAACGTCGAACCAAATGCTCGACACATTTGACTCGACATTATTTTCGAAACCACCACGTGATAGCCGTATAGGAGCTGATGTAAATCAGACTCCTATATGACAAATCACGTTTTTGCAGGGGAGCAAGCCCCCCTGCACCCCCACTAAATATATATTCTAACTCCGAGATCACACTACAGTGGGATGTGGATGAATTTCCACTCCCCACTGTACCTTGATCTCTGTGCAGATAGTCTACTTACACTTAGGCGAATGCAGTAGTGCATTTGCATAAGCGGAGTCGACTATCTGGTTCACAAATTTTTGTACGTTCGACATTCTGATTTTCGGCAGATTGCAGCTGACAGAATGTCATTTGCACAAACCACTTTCAAATTCCCTAAACTACATAAAGTGGAGCAAGGTGGAGAAAGCAAGAAAAGACGGAATATCTCACCTTAAAAAGATACTGACAATCCAGACAGAATTATAAATAAATCAGCCAGAGTGAGATAATATATACAGTGATATTCTTCTTCTTTCGGCTTTTCCCAGTTAGGGGGGTCACTTCAGCAGAACAATGGTCTGCAGAACAACTGGCAGTGGAGTTTTACAATGTCAAGTTGCCAACCCAGCCCCCAAGCTTCCACAGAAGGCACACACACACAGCTAGGGCCAATTTAGAGTGCCCATTCTACCTACAGCATATCTTTCGGATGTGGGAGGAAACTGTAGCGCCCAGATGAAACCCACACGACTGCAGGGAGGACATGCAGACTCCACACAGAAAGCACCCCAGCTGAGTATCGAATTGGAGAACCTCTTGCTGTAAGGCAGCAATGCTAAAAGCTGCAGCACTGCAGCCACCCTTGAGAATATATACAGTGATAATATCCAAAAAAAAAAACATGATGGACAGGCTTTCTGTAACCTTAACCTCCTATGGAATTATCCTCTCTCAAGTTTATCCTTCCTCAAGTGTCATACCCCATACCCTGTTTGTAGTCCAACCCTCTCCATCACCAGCTGTGTGCATCCCTCCATTATTGTCCCTACCTTAAAGGTCCATACTGCTCATCTCATCACCATTTTTTGTTTGTTTGCCCTGGCTTCCTTCTTTACTCCCCCTACCTACTGCACACAAGATCCTTGTTACTTTCCCCATCTACCCTTCTCTTTCAGATAAATAAAATATGAGCATGTCTCCAAAAAAGTCCTTTACCTACACCACCTACCTTTCCTCTTGTGCATTCTCAATCTACTATTCCCTCTTTTCTAACTTTGAAACCAATATTATATTGACTGCACCAACCAAGTCTTGTGTCAAAGAAAGATGAAACAATTATTAAATGTATAAACTTGGATATCAGCAGGTGTTGTTTGTAGATTATAAGTTCTCTTTTCTAACTTTAAAATCTTTCTCATTTGTTGTTCTTAGCACAATGAACCAATAAATTACTGCTGATTGGTAGTGTGGTTCTGATTTGCCTCGACACAAGTCTCTGGGCAGGTGAACCAAGATGATTATCACGAGGAATGTTTCTGAGATTTAACAAGTTGAGAAAAACAGTGGTACTGTTTTTTCACTCTGAACTGCAAGTTCAACCAAGCTGTTTGTTCATATTATGACTAGTCCTGAATACCCTCAAAATCCCACTATTCTGCAAAGTTCTTGAACTGTTGACTAGTGAACTATGCACCATTGTCAGAAATGACTCTGTGTGGACTACCATAGACAGAAAAATCTTGCTTCAACTTAGTAATGATAGTACTACATGTTAGGCTAGGAAGTAGGTCAATCTTGAACCAATTTGAATAAGAGTCTACTAACACCAAGTAATGTTGACCATTCCACTCAAAGATATTTGTGGCTACTCTCGACCAAGGTAGTTTAGGATTCTGGCTTAAGTGAAGTGGTTCTCTTTGTTCATGCTGCTATGTACCTTTACATACTAAACAAGATGAAAGTACTTTTTCAATATCTCTTGACATAAACGGCCAAAATACTAGATGTCTTGCCCTTCATTTGATAGAATCAGTTCCTGGATGGCCATGATGCAAGATCTGAATATACTCTTGTTGCAAGGATTTTGGAACAATCGCTTTAGGATCTTTCATGATGATACCATTGTCAGACAAAATCTCATCTCAGTATGGAAAATAAGGTTGCACTTCTACTGGTAAACAAGATTGCTTTGAATGCCATCCTCAACTGATAAAGAGGTTTAGCTTCTGGAGAACTGGATGTGAAGCTGTGTGAGTTCTGAGCTCATCAAGATGTACGGAAGAAAAACTTCTCACTTCCGTGACCTCAAAATCAAGTTGCTCATTGTTATGCTGTTGTTTTTTTTCTGGGCAATCTGGATAAAGTATTAGCAAGATAAAGAAGTTTGCCTTTTGTATAGACAAGATTGAAATTGTACTTTTGCAATTTCAGCCTCATGCATTGCAGTCTGGCTGGAGCTGTATGCATAGGCGTTCTCAAAATAGTAACAAGAGGTTGGTGGTCAGTTTTAATCTGAATAGGTCGACCATAAATATAATCATAAAACTTTGAGCATACAAACAAGACTGCCAAGAGCTCTCTCAATCTGAGCATACTGCATCTCGGTTTGGGTAAGAGTTCTTGATGCATAGGCTACAGGTCTACCCTGTTGAAGAATGATTGCGGCTAGACCAAATTTAGAAGCATCACATAATGCATAGGCTACTGGTCTACCCTGTTGAAGAATGACTGCAGCTAGACCAAATTTAGAAGCATCACATAAAAGAGTAACTGGTTTGTGAACATCATAGCAGCTGAGAGTTGACGGGCTGGTGGTTTTCTGCTTCAGGACATCAAATACTCTTTAGTGCTGTTCTGACCATGACCAAATTACATATTTGCATGTCAGCTCTCTGAGCAGTGCTGAAAGTGGGCTTCAATCTGAAATTAACTTGCCTAGTTGACCATGTCAAGAAAATGTCATAGGGCTTGGACATTGTCTGCAGCTGGCATCTCTAGAATTGCTACTTGCTTTGAAGGATCTGGTTATAAACCTGAACTGGTAAACAAGTGACCAAAATAAGTAACTTCTCGTACCCTACATTTACACTTCTGAGGATTCAGCTTAAGATTCACTTGATATGCTCTGTCCAGAACTTTCTTGAGGTTTCTGTCATGTTTGATTTCACCATTGCCATCTACTATAATAGCAAATGGATAGCCAGAAAAAATTTGCTTCATTCCATGATGAAAGACTTCATCGGCAGAATTTATTCCAAATGGCATTTTCAGAAATCTGTATTTTCCAAATGGCATACCGAACATAGTTAACAAGGAAGATTTTCAGTCAAGCAAAATTTGCCAAAATGAACTGTTTGCATCTAAGACAGAAAAAAAAAAACCAGCAGCATTTGGCATGAGGGCAGCAACCTCTTCAACTGTGTGCATTGGATGATGAGGCTTTTCTTAGTGCTTTGTTCAGATCTGCTGGATCAATACAAATTCTGATCTCATCTGAGCTTTTTTATATGCTACTACCATGGAAGACACCCATTCAGTAGGTTCTTCTACTGGAAAAAAAAATATTCCTAGCTGCACCATTTTGTCTAGGTTGGCTTTGACTCTGTTCTGCAGAGCTATTGGAACTTTCCGTGCTGGGCTGACCACTGGGTCTAACGTCATACAGTACACAACTAGTAGTTGGTCTGCAAAAATATCAGCATACTCAAAAAAAAAAAAATAGTTTGGGCAAAATTTGAGCTGTTGTCATGCAGGTTTATATGGTGAACTTCTTTATTAGGTGAAAGCAGTCCCATTTTCAAACTGTCTTTGAGGCCTAATAATGACAGCATGTGTCTCTTGACTATGAAAAATTGCAAGTCATAGCTGTCCCTAGCAGAGTAACATGAAAGCACTAATGAGTCTTCAGTTTAAATCCTTCAACACCATAAATAACAAGCTTCGCACATTTTGTCAAATCAAGATGTCCTGCAGCTTCTACTCTTGCAAATGTTTCTGCTGACATAACACTGCAGTTTTAGACAGTATCTACTTTGAGCTCTACAGGACTACCATTAATCCAAACAGTACAAATGATCTCATTCTTTATCCACAAATCTACTGCAGTAACTGTTTCACCAAGCACAGACACACCATCAACATAAAAAGTAGGGTCTCAGCTTTTTGATTGATCAACTTACCTCTTGGAATGCTCTTTTAATAAACAAATGTGCCTTATTTGATTTGCAAAACCTTTTGAAATGATTCCACTTACTGCAAGAATTACACTGCTGACCAAAAGCTAGGCACTTTTCTCTTCTGGGTTTGTGATTCCCACCACAATTAAGACAGCTGACTATGAAGCTGGGTGGGGGCACATGTTTTGACTTTGCTGACTCATCCTTATGCTTCACTGAGTGTGCTCTGGAATTTGCTGGAAAGACACGGGGTTTCCCAGGGACTGTTACTTAATACCACACACAAGCCTGTCTTTTATGAACTCAAATCATCAAATCTGCACATTTTAGCCTTGTTTCTCAAGCCAATTATATATGTTGCAAAATTTTCACCAGAGGCTTTTGACCCCTTGTGTAAAATAAGTGCCTCTCCATTGTAATATTTGTTTGGGCTTACACATTTCTCTAAATTTATGTTTTAAGCACTCTGGGTCTTCTCATGTTTCAGCTGGTACCACTACATGATGGTCTTCCCCCTCCCCTGCAGACACAGCAGGTGCATACACAAATGAACACTCTCTTTCAATGGCCTCTGAACCAGCTAAATTAAGCAGAATAAATACCTTTGTACATGCATCTTTATCAGAAAAAGCAGCTTGTATGAAAATATCACATTCCTGCTCACTCTCCAATTTTCTGCAAGACTGTTATCAAACACAACCAGTGCAAGTCTGCAAAAAACATCTGCCATGCCCACAGATTATAGTAAAACACAATGCAAAATGGCCCTTGTAATTATGTATGAACATTCACACACACCAGTTACTTGTAATAAAATACAAAATAAGCTCTTTGAAATACTGTATTCGGCAAAATATGCCTTGAAATAAATGTACTTTGCAAAATATTCTTTGAAACAACTTTACTTTGCAAAATAACTGCACTGTAATAATGCAAACACTTTGTACAGTTCAAATATTTTGAATAGCTTTAGTTAATGCAAAAACGTAGTACATAGTGAAAAAATATGGTAGTTTTCCCTTTTTTTGTACATTTTATGTGATTTGGATATTTTCAAACATTTTCGTAATTATTTTGAATATTTTTTGTAGCAATTTCAGACATTTTGCTTAATAAGAAATTCGTTTTGAGCATTCTGAGTGCTTTGTTTTAGTACCCGGAATTTAGTTATGACCTGTTTTGTGATTCGTTTGAGCAGTACAGATGATCCACCCATGTATATTCCTCCAGCTTTAACCTGTTGCCTCATGGCTGTGACTCTGGATCCTATTCTGACACCATGTCACTCTTTTATGTGCATTAAGAAGACATTGAGGCTGGGGTGTTTAAGTAATTTATTGTATGCGAACACATCAGGACGAATAGCATGAACATTAAACTTAAATAACTATCTAACTAAATGACTAACTACATATTTGCATGGTCACTCAAAATGGCACTCTTGCACGTGCTCAGTACTTATATGTATGTGCTGACTAAGTTTCTTAAAGGTATATCGCACACTGTGATCTAAAGCAGTGTGAGTGATACGTTTGAGAGGAGTTTAGTCAGCTATTTGTTATTACCTAGTTAGTGCTTTGTACTTTGGAATGTGAAAGCTGAACACCATTATTTTTTTATAGAGATTAAACTATACATAAAATTTCACCATCTTCAATTTTGCTAGGTCACTCTGAATATTTTACATTTATTTAATTATTTTATTTGACACTTGTTTACCAGGAAAATCTGACTGGGCTAGAAAGTGCCCATTTTCAGCAGAAGCCAGAGGAGAAAAGCTATATAATCACAATATTTCAAAAATCAAGTACAAACATTTTCAGTCACAGTGTATCATGTTACATTACAAAACAGCAAGTACAAATATTTTAAAATCACAAAGTATTGTTACTCTACAAAACAGAGTAGAAAAAAAATGTAACAAGAAAAACAAAATATGTTTCACAGTACAATGCAATAAAAACAATAACATGAGATGAGAATATGTGAGGAAAACTTCAATATTCACATGATTTGTTACATAGATTAGTATGCGGTAAATGAAACCTGACACAATTATAATAAAATATTTAAAGACATATCACAGATTACATAATTAGAGACAGTGAGTTAAAATTGAGTGATTAAATTAAAGTCTGAATATGTAAACATTATAAGTATTCACCTGGGCATGTTTTTGAGCTTGTAGCCAGCTTGTGTGTGAAAAATATTCTTTATTGTGCACTGGAATCAATGAATGGTTGAAAAGTGTATCCCTGCTTGCAGAAAAAAAAAGATTTTAGAATTTTTTTTTTTTCATCTGGTTCAATTAAATATGTTTGGTTATCTGAACAGTTTGATTATCCAAACTACCCTAGGTCCCAGTTAGTTTGGATAATCGACTCCACTGTACAAGAGTGCAGGGTAGGGTGTTTTCAAGCAGCTTAGGTGATAAGGCAGGAAAGAGGTAGAGAAAAGGTCAGCAGAGATGAATTCAATAAGGTAAGGTAGTGGGGAAAACAAAAAGGAGTGGAGTAGGAGCCTAGGAAGGATTGTGAGTCTGAGCTGGGTTGAAGGGGGTGAGCAAAGTATAGTGAGTAAGTTCAGCCAGGATCAGCACAGGAGCAGGTCCAAGATTTTTTAAGGGTAGTCTTTTACAGAGCATTTAAAGGTGGGTAGGTTAGAAATAATTCTGGTGGATAGAGGTAAGGAGTTTCATTTATTTTTTATTACTGAGTATGAGTATAGGCTTTGTCCAGGGGATTTATTTGGCTTATTTATGGCGAGAAGTTATTTTGTCTTGTGATCCAAGCATTCCTTTTGGAAAATACATATTGATTAAAGGGATACGAGCTGAACAGGCAAATGGTTTGTGTATGACTTTATGTAATGTTAACAGTTCAATGTAGAAGAGGTGGTGGGGGAATTCCAGTCAGCTGAGGGTATACAAAACTTTGCATTGATGGGTAAAGGAGACTGGGGAACTGAAATTCAACTGGCTACATCTCAAAGAATTCTAGGAAAATCTACTGATAATTTGCCTTAGAACATTTTAAAAATGGGCCCCACAGCTAAAAGTCTAGTTGCAGAAGTCCTGTATACAGCCTGTGAGAGCATGGGTCCTTATTTTTATACTTGAAGTCCTACATTATTTTAATACATCATTAAGAGGCTTTGTGTGAATGTAACATCCTCATAATTCAGGTTAGATAAAAAATCTATTATATTTAATAAATAAATTACCAAGAAGACTGGGTACATCATTCAAATTAAACCCAGTTACACAATGCAGAGTTATAAAGCTGTAACTACTAAACTGTTTGGAATATTTTTGGAACTAATTACTAGTGCCAGCAAAAGCGGTATCAAGTATGCGCCCCGCAAATGACCTTCTGTAAACTGACAAACTACATTATTTACAAAAGTCAACTGAAAAAATGTAGTTCATTTCAGAATAGTAAGTATAACACTATCAGAAACAGCAAAGCTTAAAACTATATGGCATTACTACATACATATGGTTGGCGCTGGCAATGCCAGATCATGTTACAGTCAATTCCACTCAGTGGCCTCGCTGAATGAGCATTTGTCAGGCATTTCTCTCAATAAAATAAGACCAGCATGTACAACATTTCAACTCTACATCAAAGAACTCGCCATAAATTACCAACAGACCAAAAACTAATCCAGAACAAGGATCACAGAAGGTAACTGAGGAGACAAAAATTGATACAGATATTTGCTAGGATGGCAAGTTCCTTAACTACTGTACTAGATCTCTTCAGCAGCTCTGGTAGGGTAGAACAGCAAGCCACAGATCTATAATTAACTGGAGTCCAACCAGCATTTTTGAAGGTATAGTTTACAAGTTGGACTACTTGCTGAAGGGATTTACTAATGTCTGGTGAATACTTTCCTATAAGTTCAAAACCCCCTTCAGAAATCTTACAGAAGGAGCATCTTTAGAAAAGTTGCAAGACTGGTTCACATCTCTCAAGCACTGTGCTCTCAAAAGATTGTGCAAGCGCTTCACCATACTACCACACACCATGACAGAAAGTAGTAAAAGCTGCCAATCATCTAAAAATGGTTCCTCCTGAGGAACACCTAACCTGGCTGTGGTTAAAGATATCGGCAGGTTATTGGACTATAAATGTAAGCCCTATACATACAAATTTCAAGTTGTTTTCTTGGATTCACATGGCAAAGCATACAGTCACCAACATTCCAAAGTATGCTATAAAAGAAAGGTAGCCGATCCGTTTGCTTCAGGACATATTTTGGACACGTTTAGGTGTAAAGTAGGGGTATTAACCACAGCTATACTTAAAATTAATTAAAAATACCCTCACATTCATCCCGATTTTGACACTGCAGTCTACAAAAGTGTATCACAAAGGTGTGACTCAAAAACTTTACAAGAAACAACCGCTACAATCAAGAATCGAGGGAAGAGAAAAATAATCAAAGGCAGGCCCCAGAATCACATATATTTTATTTCAAACTGATATTATTTAGACTTTTAATAAAAATCAGAAACGTTGAACAGAACCATACATGCAGATTGATTTTAAAGTGTTTAATGATGTATGCTACAAACTGTAACCCTTTTTGATCTTTCACGCAATTAATTTCCTTCCACAGCAACAATCAAGTCAACAATTAGCGCACAACTGGTTTACATTCTGAGATATTCCTATGTCCCATGTTGACGTTTACAAACCACTAGACTGCAGTGCGACCATGTAAATTCCAGTATTTCCATACCACTGGAATGCATCTGGCCGCAGACCTGTCACATCCACGTTACCATGGAACATTACCTTCCGGCATGCTCAGCACCGTAAAAACATAAAATAAACCGCACCAATGGAAAAGAGAAGCCGCGAACTTGGTTTACCCATCTAGACGGGTCATGTTCTTACACTCCTTTAAAAATCAGCACAAAACAGAGCAGGCTTCTACTTACTACACACCCCTTAGACCCTCCACCACCACCACTGAAAAAAAAAACTTTTGCAAAATCAAGAAACACAATTTTCGGCTCAGCTCCGTGGCGCGAGACACAAAATAACGTTAGAGTGGTGGCAAGTTCTACATCTTACAACTGCTCGAGACGGAGTCTAAGCCAAATCAGAGCCTTTAAGAAGACTATGGAAGGCTTCTTGCTGCCGCAGGGTGTGATGGTATTAACAACGAGGGGTGGGACCGCAGGTGGTGTCAACATGCCGAACTACGCAGTAGGATGTGTTAGTTGTTCCATGAAGGCGGAGCTGTTAAGAGCCTAGCTTGCACTAGGCAGCTGCTCGGTGCCCTGTAGTTCATGGGATGGGATCGCTCGTTTTCAAAGGAAAAGAGTGAACTTTTTTAGCCAAGGTATTTCCAGGGTGAAGGTGGATAGGAGGGATCTTAACTGCTGGGATCTAAGCTTGAAACGCCGAAAGGGTAGGAATCTTGCTCTTTCATTTCGTCAGTGCTTGTTAAAAAAAAAACTCCTGTAGACTGTTTAAGAGTCTGTGCTCTGTCTGCTGTCGCCGACCTATATAGAAGGTGCACTATTTAAAAAGCTGTAAAACTGTTCATATCACGTATTTTATTTTGTATTTATAACTATAAACAACGCTGAACAGCTTATCTTAATGTACCGCGATGGGAGATCAAAAATGTGTCCTAAAATAAGCAGCAGTTCTGTAAAATAAAGAACAGGTGGTATTGGCAATCCCCAAGTTGTATTGCTTTTCAGAGACTGGGAGCGTGCAGGATTTGTAAACGTCTGGATCCATTCTGGTGTGAGCAGATATAAAAATTGCATTATGTGCATATATGTAAAGCTGAAAGCGGGGATGCATCGATCACAGTTTGGCAAACAGCTGTAGGTCTGCTAAACATCAAAACTTAAAATTGTGACAGAAAGCATTCCAGTGTAGAAATATTTGGGTGAAGTTATGTAACTGTGCAAAGGATGATGGCTGCAGATTTTGCATACCTCAGTATGCAACATGTGTGTGCATTAAATGCCACAGCAGCACTCTTTGGGAGTGCAAGTGCCCGAAAATGTAACACTTTTCTTGTTTAACTCGGTAATTCAAATTAGTTTACGTGCAAATGCTGAATCTCATTTAGTCTGGCATTTGTAAGCTTAAGAACTGCGAGTTTTAGAAGTGCAATATGCTTTGATACAGATTGTTTAAGTTGAGGTCAGCAATGGAACTTGAATTTTTACTAACAGAGGACACAGTTGTAAACATGCCATGAAAGTTACTGTCACAACAGTGTAATGTTACCTCACAAAATACAATAATAATTTCATGTAGATAGTAAAAGGCAACAACAAGTAAATGTCCCATCATATTCTTGTTCTTGCCTTTGTGTTATTCACAGACAAAATGTAAGGGCTGAAAACTACCATGAACACGTAAAAAGATTCTTCAGCTCTGCACTGATCAATAACTTAGTAAGTACCTATGAATTTTATAGAAAACCCAGTTGCTACACTCATCATTTCTCCCCCTCTGATTTCATTAAAAAAACAGTAAATCCTATGTTGAGAGGGTAGCTATGAAAGAGAAAAACAAATTGCGTTGTGACAAAAATTGTACAAGTTGATCTGTATGCAGATTAGGGCTAAACATTGAAACAATGAATGTGTCACACAGCATGTGATGGAAGTACTCTCTTTTAAAATAACTTTTATCAACCAACAAAATGGTATGTTAGATAAAGTACTTTCTGTTGTACAATAGAGACTGTATCTTTTGCATAATTAGTATGAAATAGACTCCTGAGTGGATAACAGGGTATCCCAGTGGAAATACATGTTATGGTAACCCCAGTAGGAATGCTCAGAAACCAGTCAATTTACACACGGTAAGTGTAGTTGTGGTAATTTGGGTTCAAAATGGAATTCCACAGAGTTGGTGGACCTACATTTATGTTATAATGATTAGAGTAAAGTGCAAATACGTTTCAGTCTAAAAATGATCTGTTAAAAGGTATACTAAACTTTTAATTCAACAAAAGAAATTACATTGGAAATGCATCAGAATGAATAGCTTATTGTCTTTTTATATGTTCTGTCAGTACTGATTTAAAGAGAGTGACCACCAATGAAAAGGTAACCTGAAAGCATGTCAGCTTACCTTATTAGTAGCCCTTAGGTTACTTTGCCACACGTTTTCGTCAACTTAAAGATAATAAAAATTAAGGAGAAAAGGGCATGATGTAATTTCAGTAATCCATAATGATAGAGGTGTGTGTGTCTGTATATATACAATGGTTGGATTTAAGCTGTCCTAATGCCTCCTTACCAAAATATTTGGAAACCCTTTGAACCACACCTTGTGATATGGGAGCAGTTCCCATCATGACTCACACCCCTACCATAGTTGGTGTTTTTGAGACGTCTGATAAAAAAATAGATTTTCTATGAAAGCAGACACTTGGCAGGTTAATTGTGAAGCTTGTTGTTTTATGAGCAATCCAGTAGACTTCCAGCAAAACATGTTTATGTTGAACATTAGCAGAGAATGGTTTTGCTTATTTATTTGTGTATTTATTTTTCAGTTGTTATAGTAACCAGGTTAGAGATGTTTGTTCATAGAGATAGTGGATAATTTATACTTGAGTGTATAATTGGAATATTTAGATTAATAAAAATTTTTTTCTGAATAGAGAATTCACTTAATTAATGCAGTCATTTTTGCATGAAACACATGTACCACATACATCAGAGTAGAGGTAGTTGGGCAGAACATTTCATGTTTTGATAAGTGTGTCCAAAATGTTGCTGGAAATGCAGTTATATAATGCATTATCTAACACAAGCAGCAAAGTAATTTCCAACACAAAACGCTTCTTCGTGGCTAAAACCTTAGCATTTAACAGATTAGGTTTCCGCTAACAAAATTCTTATCTTGGTGGCTGTGATTTTACCTGGTGTAGTTAGCCAAAACATAATTTTATAAAAGGCGTGAAAGTTTACTCTTTGTTCATTTATTTCCATTGGAAGGCACTGGCCAGGTGTCTGCAATTTTATACTTTTGGTAAATTGCGGGTACATACTTTTTATCATTTTTGCGGACCATTATTCCATAGTTCGTCTGTGGTTTTACATCTTAGCTGTATAATAAAGGTTGAGCTGGGTTGATATTTTATAATCAACAAACCAGTGTGTATTTTTATGCACATACCTGTGTAATACCTTATAAATCCAGAAAGTGATGTTAAGGGGGTTTACTAAACAATTTTAGGCCACCGTTAAGCATTTGTTATATTGTTTTATTTTTGTTACTTGCATTCTGGAAGAGATGGCCTTAATCTTCAGCTGAAACTGTTTAATGTCATGTGCTCCTAAAGAAGGTCATTGATGAATCTGCTTTTTGGAATACTGTAACATATCAAATTAATATTATAACATTTAGTGATATTTTTATCCTGATTTTCTATGACATGATGTAAAATTCTGATGTTGCCATGTTTTGTGATTTAATATGCATTTTTGTTAGCATTGATAATAATCATATTAACTATAAGGTTTTGCTGTCAAGAAGTTTTTAAGCAGAGGCGATGCATTTGTTTTTATTTATGAGCCTTTGTGTTTTAAAGTCATTACAAAGCAAATTAAATGCACAGGGCAACTACAGGTGACCAACTGATGCATTTTAGATTGGCAGAGAAATCTGTAAGTGCAAGGTTTTATGTAATTTGCATTCTTAAATAAAATAAAGCAGACTGGAACATGGATAGTAATGATCCGTATGTGTTTAGCATACGGTTTTGGGGGAAGATGTGCATGCACTGCCCATTATGGCCAGTAGAGGTCTCCTCTTTGTACATAGACTACCTTACCTGGACTGCACACTGAGGTAACTCCTCATTTTTTGCTGTCCTCAATGGAGAATGACCGCTTGTTTTAAGTAAATATTGTTGTCAGAAAATAATGATTAATGTATGCTAAATACAGTTATTTGATTAAGTGTTCCGTTTAGTATTGCTGTAAACAGAGTAATTTTTGATAATGTTGGCATTGTATTGAAATAATTTTCGTTGCATGTTAGCATGCCTCAAAAGGCTAAGGATGAGGCTTTCAATGAGATGTACATTTTATAAATTAATTTGAGTTTATCTGATTCTAGTTGTATATAAGCGGAATAAAAATTCTTTGTTGTCCTTGGGGGAAAAAGCTGTTATGGTTAGTGGTCCCTACTTTTTAAAATGTGAAACAAATAAAATAAATGATTTGACTGTTCCACTCATGGGTCTTAATCTCAATGTTTTACTGTAACAATGTAGGAAAACAATGGAAATGCACTGTTTGCTAATTTATAACTTAATTTTCATGTAGTACTCTGTTTTCTGCCATTTTTCTTTATGTGGTTGCATAACATTCAGTATTGTTAGCAATTTCATTTGTGAAATGAAGACAAGAAATTGCAGAACATTTCATTGAAGGAGACAGATTGGGTAGTTCTCTTGTAGCGCCTGTTTCTTTGAATGTAGTTAAATACATCCATTTACATATCATGAAAAAATGTAACCATGAAAACACTCTAACCACGTGAGGTAGGCATCTACAGAATAACTCCTAGAAGAAAACTTTCAGACTCTGTTACCATGCTGGTAATATGACGAGGCAGCAGGGCCTCCATTGATCCGGAATTATAGACAAGCCCAGCTTCTCAAAGTGCTTGCTAGGTTAGCAGTGAATGACCAATGACATGTTTTCCAGTAAAGGCACAGACTATGTGTAGCTTGGCAAATGACTGCCCCCAGTGTACTCAGGAACATCGTGTAGTATCTACTGACTCTCTGAAAGCTACATGAATATTTTCATGTAGTACAGTGCACACCATTTCAATTATGAAGTAGTAATGGATTACTTGTTGCCAAAGTGAGGACCCATTTTGTTTCTGCTGCTTACCATTGATTACACTGTATGTAGAAGCTGGAAGTATTCCTGAATAACTTGTGTAAAGGCACTGACAATTACTCCCCTCTAGAGAAAGGAAAAAGGTTCCAGTGTGGTATTACTGGGATCAGGTGCTCATAGAGGCAAAGGAGCAAATGTAAGAGGAGACTGAAACGATTGACCCCAAAAGCTAGTAAAAAAGAAGGCCTCAATGAAAGTAATAAAAAATGTGTAATTCTTTGAAATATACCTTACAGTAACGCACATTATACATCTTCAAAATTAAGATACAACAAAAGATAAAGTATCGTGCATGTGCTGTCATACTTTTGTAATATTTTGAATTTAGTTGGGTGGGCCCTTTGGTGTCTGTGTTGCTTCCCTGAGGTGTCTGGGATGACTGTGATGTGAGATCAACCAACTTTCTGTTTACTCCATGTTTCCAAGTTTGTGTGACCTCAGGTTTAATACAGTTACAGTGTGACAGGATAAGGGCAAATCCCCCAGTTGATCATGTATGAGGGTAAAGCTCTCATTGCAGAAATGATGACGTTTGAGTTTTGTGTGACAGCATTCCTTGCACTGTTTTTGGATTCATGATGGTGCAGTGCTTTTTAATCTTGACTAAGTGAAACAATATTTCATTATGCAGCTGGGTTGGGAACTTCGTTCTGTGGGATAATCTCAACAGTGAATGTGAGCTGATAGCATTTGAGTCGGCTGAGAGACTGTGACAAATTGAAGCAGGTTAACAGGAATTTGATAAATAAATGGGCATATAACATTTAGACTGGATGTTTTCTCATCGCGAAAACCAAATAATGTAAGCTGCTGCTGTCTTTATAAATATAATGGCTACCAAAATAACTGGCATACTGTGGAATATGTGTGGTTTTCTGTGTTGTAAGTATTAACTGGTTGTACCATTGTGTTGGCGTTACTGATAATGTTGAAAAAGTGTTTTGTGATGCAGCTCTGTCTTGCATCATCATTATGCAGAATATTTTTATATTCAGATGTTCAATTGGACAGGTCCAAGTAAAGTTCCACTCGATCTCCACTGAAGTATGGATATTTCAAGTACTGACTGGAAGTTCAAGTACACGTCTTGAATATGAGAGCACCTCTTTCAGCTGATGCTTTCTGGTAAAATATTCTTCGGTTAGCTTGGGTTTATTGGCTCTTAAAATCCCCCCCCCCCCCACACACACACACACACACACACACACACACACACACACACACACACACCAATTCCTTAGATTTTTTTCTAACCACTTACAAAGAATAGTTATACCTCTAAATTAATGTGCTGATTTTTTTTTTTTTTTGTAATTTTTATTTTTGGTTACAATGTTTTACTTAAAATCATCCCTTGTAATATGTATTGTCATTTATGCATTTTTATCAGATATTTTTACATAGGCATAAAATGCTGAATGTCATTGACTTTTTTTGCTTACTGAAAAACAATCCCCTCTCTGTTTGAAGTTGCTGTTTTGGTCCATTTCTGTCTCACAAATGTTAAACTATTGCTCTTTGTTAATAAGTGTTTAACTTTTTGAATATGTCACAAGTTATCAGATCTGTGCGGTGGCATTGATTAAGAGAGAAGCATGTAGCCACTTATGTTGTGTAATCCTGTTCACCCAGAGGTATATCTCAAAATTCAGTGTCCTGGATAATGCATTTATATACTAAAAGTGTAGTACCAGTACCCACATTTGTACTGTATTTCATGGTACCAGTCACTGGAGCATCTGGAAGAACTGCCTTAAAGAAATTATACCATAGCAGTCTAATTCATTGAAAAGTGCTGTTCACCTGATGCAGTCCACAATACAAAGTCACATGCCTCTGTCTTGTTATGTTTTTCTTCAATGTATCTGAGATGCGAGATTGTAGTTAGTAAAGTTTTTAGTGTCTGCATTTTCAGTAGTAGTGAATATGTAGCATGTTTTACATGACAGATGGAAACAGTGCAAAAGCAGAATGACTGTTATAATATTATGAGGAGCTACTAATGTCTTAAGAAATGCACTAACTTAATTGATCATGCTTATGATGTTGATTGAAATGTGCCTGGAATTTCATTGTTTTTTTTTTTTTTGCTACTTTGAGGCAGAAAACTGTGTCTATTGTTTGTACAGCTGTTGAAACTGCACTTTTTTCAGTGATCTCCCTCTCATACCCGAAGTGGAGATGAAGCAGGATCCAGACATGGATTCAATAAGACTGAAAGGGGGCAGGATCCAGACATGGATTCAATAAGACTGAAAGGGGCAGGATCAGACATGGATTCAATAAGACTGAAAGGGGCAGGATCCAGACATGGATTCAATAAGACTGAAAGGGGGCAGGATCCAGACATGGATTCAATAAGACTGAAAGGGGGCAGGATCCAGACATGGATTCAATAAGACTGAAAGGGGGCAGGATCCAGACATGGATTCAATAAGACTGAAAGGGGCAGGATCCAGACATGGATTCAATAAGACTGAAAGGGGGCAGGATGCAGACATGGATTCAATAAGACTGAAAGGGGGCAGGATCCAGACATGGATTCAATAAGACTGAAAGGGGGCAGGATCCAGACATGGATTCAATAAGACTGAAAAGGGGGCAGGATCCAGACATGGATTCAATAAGACTGAAAAGGGGGCAGGATCCAGACATGGATTCAATAAGACTGAAAAGGGGGCAGGATCCAGACATGGATTCAATAAGACTGAAAAGGGGGCAGGATCCAGACATGGATTCAATAAGACTGAAAGGGGGCAGGAGTCAGACATGGATTCAATAAGACTGAAAGGGGGCAGGATCCAGACATGGATTCAATAAGAGTGAAAGGGGCAGGATCCAGACATGGATTCAATAAGACTGAAAGGGGCAGGATCCAGACATGGATTCAATAAGACTGAAAGGGGGCAGGATCCAGACATGGATTCAATAAGACTGAAAGGGGCAGGATCAGACATGGATTCAATAAGACTGAAAGGGGCAGGATCCAGACATGGATTCAATAAGACTGAAAGGGGCAGGATCCAGACATGGATTCAATAAGACTGAAAGGGGCAGGATCCAGACATGGATTCAATAAGACTGAAAGGGGCAGGATCAGACATGGATTCAATAAGACTGAAAGGGGGCAGGATCCAGACATGGATTCAATAAGACTGAAAAGGGGGCAGGATCCAGACATGGATTCAATAAGACTGAAAGGGGGCAGGATCCAGACATGGATTCAATAAGACTGAAAGGGGGCAGGATCCAGACATGGATTCAATAAGACTGAAAGGGGGCAGGATCCAGACATGGATTCAATAAGACTGAAAAGGGGGCAGGATCAGACATGGATTCAATAAGACTGAAAGGGGCAGGATCCAGACATGGATTCAATAAGACTGAAAGGGGCAGGATCCAGACATGGATTCAATAAGACTGAAAGGGGCAGGATCAGACATGGATTCAATAAGACTGAAAGGGGCAGGATCCAGACATGGATTCAATAAGACTGAAAGGGGCAGGATCCAGACATGGATTCAATAAGACTGAAAGGGGCAGGATCCAGACATGGATTCAATAAGACTGAAAGGGGGCAGGATCCAGACATGGATTCAATAAGACTGAAAGGGGGCAGGATCCAGACATGGATTCAATAAGACTGAAAAGGGGGCAGGATCCAGACATGGATTCAATAAGACTGAAAGGGGCAGGATCCAGACATGGATTCAATAAGACTGAAAAGGGGGCAGGATCCAGACATGGATTCAATAAGACTGAAAGGGGGCAGGATCCAGACATGGATTCAATAAGACTGAAAAGGGGGCAGGATCCAGACATGGATTCAATAAGACTGAAAGGGGGCAGGATCCAGACATGGATTCAATAAGACTGAAAGGGGCAGGATCAGACATGGATTCAATAAGACTGAAAGGGGCAGGATCCAGACATGGATTCAATAAGACTGAAAGGGGCAGGATCCAGACATGGATTCAATAAGACTGAAAGGGGGCAGGATCAGACATGGATTCAATAAGACTGAAAGGGGCAGGATCCAGACATGGATTCAATAAGACTGAAAGGGGCAGGATCAGACATGGATTCAATAAGACTGAAAGGGGCAGGATCCAGACATGGATTCAATAAGACTGAAAGGGGCAGGATCCAGACATGGATTCAATAAGACTGAAAGGGGGCAGGATCCAGACATGGATTCAATAAGACTGAAAGGGGCAGGATCCAGACATGGATTCAATAAGACTGAAAGGGGCAGGATCAGACATGGATTCAATAAGACTGAAAGGGGGCAGGATCCAGACATGGATTCAATAAGACTGAAAGGGGCAGGATCCAGACATGGATTCAATAAGACTGAAAGGGGCAGGATCCAGACATGGATTCAATAAGACTGAAAGGGGCAGGATCCAGACATGGATTCAATAAGACTGAAAGGGGCAGGATCCAGACATGGATTCAATAAGACTGAAAGGGGCAGGATCCAGACATGGATTCAATAAGACTGAAAGGGGCAGGATCCAGACATGGATTCAATAAGACTGAAAGGGGCAGGATCAGACATGGATTCAATAAGACTGAAAGGGGCAGGATCAGACATGGATTCAATAAGACTGAAAGGGGCAGGATCCAGACATGGATTCAATAAGACTGAAAGGGGCAGGATCCAGACATGGATTCAATAAGACTGAAAGGGGCAGGATCCAGACATGGATTCAATAAGACTGAAAGGGGCAGGATCAGACATGGATTCAATAAGACTGAAAGGGGGCAGGATCCAGACATGGATTCAATAAGACTGAAAGGGGCAGGATCCAGACATGGATTCAATAAGACTGAAAGGGGCAGGATCCAGACATGGATTCAATAAGACTGAAAGGGGCAGGATCAGACATGGATTCAATAAGACTGAAAGGGGCAGGATCCAGACATGGATTCAATAAGACTGAAAGGGGCAGGATCCAGACATGGATTCAATAAGACTGAAAGCCAGCCGGATCCAGACATGGACTCAATAAGACTGAAAGGGGCAGGATCAGACATGGATGCAATAAGACTGAAAGGGGGCGGGATCCAGACATGGATTCAATAAGACTGAAAGGGGGCAGGATCCAGACATGGATTCAATAAGACTGAAAGGGGCAGGATCCAGACATGGATTCAATAAGACTGAAAGGGGCAGGATCCAGACATGGATTCAATAAGACTGAAAGGGGCAGGATCCAGACATGGATTCAATAAGACTGAAAGGGGCAGGATCCAGACATGGATTCAATAAGACTGAAAGGGGCAGGATCAGACATGGATTCAATAAGACTGAAAGGGGCAGGATCCAGACATGGATTCAATAAGACTGAAAGGGCAGGATCAGACATGGATTCAATAAGACTGAAAGGGGCAGGATCCAGACATGGATTCAATAAGACTGAAAGGGGCAGGATCAGACATGGATTCAATAAGACTGAAAGGGCAGGATCAGACATGGATTCAATAAGACTGAAAGGGGCAGGATCCAGACATGGATTCAATAAGACTGAAAGGGGCAGGATCCAGACATGGATTCAATAAGACTGAAAGGGGGCAGGATCCAGACATGGATTCAATAAGACTGAAAGGGGCAGGATCCAGACATGGATTCAATAAGACTGAAAGGGGGCAGGATCCAGACATGGATTCAATAAGACTGAAAGGGGCAGGATCCAGACATGGATTCAATAAGACTGAAAGGGGCAGGATCCAGACATGGATTCAATAAGACTGAAAGGGGCAGGATCCAGACATGGATTCAATAAGACTGAAAGGGGCAGGATCCAGACATGGATTCAATAAGACTGAAAGGGGCAGGATCAGACATGGATTCAATAAGACTGAAAGGGGCAGGATCCAGACATGGATTCAATAAGACTGAAAGGGGCAGGATCAGACATGGATTCAATAAGACTGAAAGGGGCAGGATCCAGACATGGATTCAATAAGACTGAAAGGGGCAGGATCAGACATGGATTCAATAAGACTGAAAGGGGGCAGGATCCAGACATGGATTCAATAAGACTGAAAGGGGGCAGGATCCAGACATGGATTCAATAAGACTGAAAAGGGCAGGATCAGACATGGATTCAATAAGACTGAAAGGGGCAGGATCAGACATGGATTCAATAAGACTGAAAGGGGCAGGAACCAGACATGGATTCAATAAGACTGAAAGGGGGCAGGATCCAGACATGGATTCAATAAGACTGAAAAGGGGGCAGGATCCAGACATGGATTCAATAAGACTGAAAGGGGGCAGGATCCAGACATGGATTCAATAAGACTGAAAGCGCGCAGGATCCAGACATGGATTCAATAAGACTGAAAGGGGGCAGGATCCAGACATGGATTCAATAAGACTGAAAGGGGCAGGATCAGACATGGATTCAATAAGACTGAAAGGGGCAGGATCAGACATGGATTCAATAAGACTGAAAGGGGCAGGATCCAGACATGGATTCAATAAGACTGAAAGGGGCAGGATCCAGACATGGATTCAATAAGACTGAAAGGGGCAGGATCAGACATGGATTCAATAAGACTGAAAGGAGGCAGGATCCAGACATGGATTCAATAAGACTGAAAGGGGGCAGGATCCAGACATGGATTCAATAAGACTGAAAGGGGCAGGATCCAGACATGGATTCAATAAGACTGAAAGGGGCAGGATCAGACATGGATTCAATAAGACTGAAAGGGGCAGGATCCAGACATGGATTCAATAAGACTGAAAGGGCAGGATCCAGACATGGATTCAATAAGACTGAAAGGGGCAGGATCCAGACATGGATTCAATAAGACTGAAAGGGGCAGGATCAGACATGGATTCAATAAGACTGAAAGGGGCAGGATCAGACATGGATTCAATAAGACTGAAAGGGGCAGGATCCAGACATGGATTCAATAAGACTGAAAGGGGCAGGATCCAGACATGGATTCAATAAGACTGAAAGGGGCAGGATCAGACATGGATTCAATAAGACTGAAAGGGGGCAGGATCCAGACATGGATTCAATAAGACTGAAAGGGGGCAGGATCCAGACATGGATTCAATAAGACTGAAAGGGGCAGGATCCAGACATGGATTCAATAAGACTGAAAGGGGCAGGATCAGACATGGATTCAATAAGACTGACAGGATCCAGACATGGATTCAATAAGACTGAAGACATGGATTCAATAAGACTGATTCAATAAGACTGAAAGGGGCAGGATCCAGACATGGATTCAATAAGACTGAAAGGGCAGGATCATGGATTCAATAAGACTGAAAGGGGCAGGATCAGACATGGATTCAATAAGACTGAAAGGGGCAGGATCAGACATGGATTCAATAAGACTGAAAGGGGCAGGATCAGACATGGATTCAATAAGACTGAAAGGGCAGGATCCAGACATGGATTCAATAAGACTGAAAGGGGCAGGATCCAGACATGGATTCAATAAGACTGAAAGGGGCAGGATCCAGACATGGATTCAATAAGACTGAAAGGGCAGGATCCAGACATGGATTCAATAAGACTGAAAGGGGGCAGGATCCAGACATGGATTCAATAAGACTGAAAGGGGCAGGATCCAGACATGGATTCAATAAGACTGAAAGGGCAGGATCCAGACATGGATTCAATAAGACTGAAAGGGGCAGGATCCAGACATGGATTCAATAAGACTGAAAGGGGCAGGATCAGACATGGATTCAATAAGACTGAAAGGGGGCAGGATCAGACATGGATTCAATAAGACTGAAAGGGCAGGATCCAGACATGGATTCAATAAGACTGAAAGGGGCAGGATCAGACATGGATTCAATAAGACTGAAAGGGGCAGGATCCAGACATGGATTCAATAAGACTGAAAGGGGGCAGGATCAGACATGGATTCAATAAGACTGAAAGGGGCAGGATCCAGACATGGATTCAATAAGACTGAAAGGGGCAGGATCCAGACATGGATTCAATAAGACTGAAAGGGGCAGGATCCAGACATGGATTCAATAAGACTGAAAGGGGCAGGATCAGACATGGATTCAATAAGACTGAAAGGGCAGGATCCAGACATGGATTCAATAAGACTGAAAGGGGGCAGGATCCAGACATGGATTCAATAAGACTGAAAGGGGCAGGATCAGACATGGATTCAATAAGACTGAAAGGGGCAGGATCCAGACATGGATTCAATAAGACTGAAAGGGGCAGGATCCAGACATGGATTCAATAAGACTGAAAGGGGCAGGATCCAGACATGGATTCAATAAGACTGAAAGGGGCAGGATCCAGACATGGATTCAATAAGACTGAAAGGGGGCAGGATCAGACATGGATTCAATAAGACTGAAAGGGGCAGGATCCAGACATGGATTCAATAAGACTGAAAGGGGCAGGATCCAGACATGGATTCAATAAGACTGAAAGGGGCAGGATCCAGACATGGATTCAATAAGACTGAAAGGGGCAGGATCCAGACATGGATTCAATAAGACTGAAAGGGGCAGGATCCAGACATGGATTCAATAAGACTGAAAGGGGGCAGGATCCAGACATGGATTCAATAAGACTGAAAGGGGCAGGATCCAGACATGGATTCAATAAGACTGAAAGGGGCAGGATCCAGACATGGATTCAATAAGACTGAAAGGGGGCAGGATCCAGACATGGATTCAATAAGACTGAAAGGGGCAGGATCCAGACATGGATTCAATAAGACTGAAAGGGGCAGGATCCAGACATGGTTTCAATAAGACTGAAAGGGGGCAGGATCCAGACATGGATTCAATAAGACTGAAAGGGGGCAGGATCCAGACATGGATTCAATAAGACTGAAAAGGGGGCAGGATCCAGACATGGATTCAATAAGACTGAAAGGGGGCAGGATCCAGACATGGATTCAATAAGACTGAAAGGGGGCAGGATCCAGACATGGATTCAATAAGACTGAAAGGGGGCAGGATCCAGACATGGATTCAATAAGACTGAAAGGAGGCAGGATCCAGACATGGATTCAATAAGACTGAAAGGGGCAGGATACAGACATGGATTCAATAAGACTGAAAGGGGGCAGGATCCAGACATGGATTCAATAAGACTGAAAGGGGGCAGGATCCAGACATGGATTCAATAAGACTGAAAGGGGGCAGGATCCAGACATGGATTCAATAAGACTGAAAAGGGGGCAGGATCCAGACATGGATTCAATAAGACTGAAAAGGGGGCAGGATCCAGACATGGATTCAGTGACTGAAAAGGAGGAGGAGGAGTTCTAAGGGCAGCAGCATTTTCTGGGGACAAGCCTGCTCAGGAGTGAAGCAAAAGTCAGAGTGGGATAAAACAGATGCAGTTGTCCTATACCTAACCACCTGTCATTGTTTTTCATTTCTTTACTATTATAATTTTTATAAAAATAAATCCAGCAAATTAGAGATTGCCGTGTATGATTACTAAACCAACATACTGATTGCTGATAGTTGTAAGTAATTTTCATTATTTTATATAGTTGACACAGTTGCTAGGGTTGTGCCTGAAAAGGGTCTCTTAACCAGTGTAGCTACATAGTTACCAAATGTTAAATTGCTGCAAATTGTGGGGATTTTTTTTTTATCTAAATGCATTGATCTCAGTTTTGATTACATAATCAGTTGAGAGAGTGAGCGTATCATTTACATAAGAAAAGATTCTTGAGGTGTACTACAGCTTTTTCCAATTGTTGTGGTGGCAGTATAGCATTTGGGTACCGCTGCTTTGACAAAATGCAACCACGTCCTTTACAAATTATTTGTATTCCATCAGTGTTGGAATTGGTTACCACACTCTCCACACCTCTTCTAGCATGCAGAAGAATAAATACAATTCATGTGAATGGTTTACATCCAGCAAAGAAGTATGTTCTGTCATTCAAATCTAGATCGTTGACAGGACCAGATATAAACCTAGCATATTTTATTTCTATTATTATTTGGCTACTGGTGAACAGAAACCTGAAAATGCAGTACCTTCTCTGCTGAAGGAAGCCATTGTTCTACATAGCCATAAATGTACACTAACTGACAAAGTGGCAGTAGACATTTAGGCCTGCTTAGAGCCCCGTTACCAACAAGATAGAACAGGTAACGCACAGATGGCTTTAAACCTCCATCTGTGCTTCTTTCTACCTTCGGGAATTGATGGGAAATTCCACATCATACCTGATCACATTAGGACCAGGTGCATTATAGGATAACTATTGATGTGTATGGTTTCTTGTTCTATGTAAGGATTTTAGTGTTGTAGGAAACTCAGTAATCACTTGCAGAGTGTTTAGTTTTTTAGAAATATTAATATTATTATTACTATTTCACTTTACTCAGTAAACAATTCTACTTGACATTTCTGTGATTTAGGTTGTTTTGTGTTCTTTCCAGACAGACTCTGCAATTGTTTATTGAGCAGTATTCTAACTTGATCATCAGTTCTAAATAAATACATTCAAAAAATAAAATATTTACATGAAAAGCAGAAAGCAAACGTGTATAAAATTGCTACCTCAAATCCCAGAGTGATCCAGGCTGGATGGAGTACCACAAGGGTCTTTGCTACCTTTGTTGCTGTTCAATGTTGACAGTGTAGCATTTGGGTGGTGCTGCATTTTACAAAATGCAACCACTCCCTTTACAAATTATTTTATTTCAACAGTGCTGGAATTGGTTACCACGCTCCCCACATCTGTCCCAGCATGCAGAAGAATACATAAAATTAATGTGCCAGCACTGCAAAAAGCATAAACATCATCCAGTACACATTGCAAATCTGCTTTATTCTGTCATGTTAATACTAATCTAACCACTAACCAAGCAGGGTTGCAGGAAAGGGTTATGTTTCTTTAGTACTTCAGTTCTTCAGATGTGGCTCTGGATTTTTGTTTAGTTAAAATAAATAAAACTGCAAGTACAAGCAAGGCACTACTGGTAATAAAAGGCTCTTTTCTGACAAAAGCACAGAGATAGGATACTAAATATAGTCACAGTCGGCAGTACCAAGGGTGTAGCCAGGCATACTCCTTGTACTCTGCGGAGTACATTTTTCTTTGCATCATTCAGAAACCTTGTAGCTTTTTCCAGGCTACATTATGTATACAGTTGTCTAATGTAATGCATCTAAAACAGGTACATCACTTGATACCAGAATTACTTGTACATATCAATAGTTTTAGAGGGAAAAACTGGAACTTATATGTATATTTATTAACTGCAGGGGTGGGGCTAATGTTTTGAAAGATATGTCCAATTTTTAAAATGCCAGCTGGTTTGGGAGGGCGGTAAAAAGAGTTTGTGAGTACACAGTCTAATTTTCTGATTACACCCCTGAGCAGCACTCCCTAAGTATTCACTGTAAATCAGCATTTGGAGTTTTTGTGCAGCTGAAAAATTACTAAGTTATTTTAGTTTTGAATTTAGTTAACTTTGCCCAGATTGTTCTTGTTTTTAACCTTTTGTTTTAATTGATCGTCCTCTTTGGCTTTGCTCAGTACAAGGGTAGATAGGCTGGAAGTGAGGTACCATGTTTGTAAGTAACCATAGTATGACATCCAACTATTGCCTTAAGCTCCCAAATTGTGGTAGTCTGATATCCAAAACAGAAAAAAGTTTAAGCAACTCAGTCATTTAATTAACTGTTATATAAAATGCTTTTAGTGAAATTGCAAACATCTCGCACCAGCATGTGCAAAGGAGATAAATAAGTATTCTAAATGCAAAGCCTGCAACCAGCACAGGGACTTGCATGCAGTCATTAAATTCCCTTCTAGTGGAGTGTTGTCAGATCAAGCCAGTACTTTCTGAAATAGTTTGTAGCAGCCCCTGAAAACAGTAATGAAAGGTACTGTAACTTTTGTTCCTCAGGTAACTTTCCATTACATAAATTAGTCCTCCATGACTTGTCAGTCTTCCAGGTAGCTTATGCCTGTTCTTTTTTCAATCCCTGCCTCCTCTTTTCCTCCCCAGACTGTCCCATTCTAATATTCCAGTTGTTTGTTGTACACGTGTTTCTCCTTCAGGACTGATAGTATTACTTGCCCAACTCCATGACATCTCCAGTTCGCAGACTAGGAACTCAAGCTGTCACTGGTATTTGTATCACTTGTAGCTGTCATCATCGTTATCCTGTTGCTGAGATTATCGTTTACAGTTTTTATGTAGAAATGTGTTCGGTCTCACTGTTAACTGCAGTGGTTTGGAGATCTAATGGAAACTGATATGCAAATTATTCTCAGCTACTGAGTACCCCTAAAATGCTAGCATTTGCTTTTCATACCTGCCTATGTACATAATTATGGCTGTGCTTAGTTGTATGTATTAATTATTTTATTTTATTTATTTTACAGTCTACCGGGATAGTCCATTGGGCCCAGAAGAGCCCATTTTCATTGGGGTCCAAGGGAGAAAAGCTCCATAAGACATTATACAAATTTAGACAAATCATTAGAAATCTTTAATGCAGTATACAGTTTAAAAACATTTCACTAAATATTTACAAAACATGTCAGAAAGTATTTTCAAAATACCTTAGTTTATACGGTGGAGAATATAAAAGTAGAAGTGAAAGGAGCCTTGCATAGGTATCAAATGAGAGTTATAGCAGGGGTAGAGAGAAGGGGATAGGAAGAGATTATGTCACTCCAGAACAAGTACAAATATGACTCTCTCATTGTTCATGTTGGTGTGAATGACCTGAAATGTACCTCCCTGGACTACATGAAAAGAGACATGGAAGAGCTCTCTGATCATGTAACCCAGGCGGGTATGACCCTGACTCTGAGTAGCATCCTCCCCTCACCAAGAATGATACCTCAGTATAAAGAAAATATGATCAATTTCAACAATTGGCTAAGCTTCTAGTGTCATTTAAAGGGGATCCAGTGTCTATCAGCCTGGGATAACATGCTCGACAAGCTGCGTTGCTTCGCAAGAGACTGCTTGCACCTGTCACCCCTTGGCTTTCGAATACTGGCCAAGGCTCTTGCTGCCCCTATAGTGCCTTTTTTAGGCAAGGCTCAAAATTCAAACCCACCATTGTAAACAGCACAAGTAAAAAAATGAGGGTTATGCTACTCAACGCCAGGAGTTTAAATCTCAAAATGCATGCGCTCGAAGCACTCCTAAGTATGGAGAACGTCGACATCTGTGCAGTAACTGAAACCTGGTTCAAGGCTCCAGAGAGCACTCCAGCACTACTGGGCTACAACTCATACCACACATTTCGGCCACAGAACACGGATGAAAACACAAAAGGAGGGGGTGTATCCATATTCATCAAGGATACTCACACCTCCAGGTTAGTGGCGCAGCATGATATCTCTAAGATCATCCATGTGCAACTAACATCGGGCAAATCTGCAATGCAAATTGTGGTCTGCTACAGATCACCCACCATGACCACCACTCCGCCTATCTGGAGACATTGGAAAACATGAAGGTCCTACCAAACACCCTGACATTGGTCGATTTCAATTACCCTACCATTAACTGGGAAAACTATTTGAGTACAAACTCCCAGGCTCAGTGCTTCCTGGAATTTATCAACTCAAATGCCCGGATCAGCTGGTAAACTCCCCTACCAGAGGCCACAACATATTGGACCTGGTCATCACCAACATGGGCGACAGGTGTTCCGTACCGGAGGTCAACCTGTCACTGGTTAGATCAGACCATAAACTAATCACCCTGGATGTCCACACCCCACCACAACCCCCAACCAAGGAAACCACAGTGAAAAACTTTTTTAAAGCAAACTTCACCTTACTTAAGGCAGAGGTGGTAAGTTTCACAGCCCCCATGGTAAAGGATAACACTTCCCAAGATGCAGAATCCTTTACAATTGCACTCTATGAGCGCCTACAAGGATGCATGGATCGTGCCATCCCTAGCAAGACCAAGACTCACTTCCCTAAGAGAAGGAAACCAGACTGGTAGGCCCCTGCCATAAACAGGTTATACAACAGAAGGAGGAAACTAGTTCAGAAAAAAAGCAAATCCAAGAAGAAAAGACATCCCTGATCAGTATCGGTAAGAAACTAAGGTCCCTCATGATATCATAAATTCGAAAGAAAAATAGCCAAGGATTCGAAAGATAAACACAAAGCCTTCTTTAGCTATGTCAAGAATCTAAGTGGCAACTCCCTGATATGCTCTGAGCTAGAGCAAAATAGCACAAAATATACTGAACCTACTGATATTGCCAACATCCTGGCAGATAGATTCAGTGCAAACTTCAACTCCCTCTCACCTTCAAAAGGGCCCACAACAATGCCAGAAAAGTGTAGTGTCCCGGAAATCACAGAAGCACAGGTGAAAACAGCCCTTTAAAAAGCCAAAAACACAGCATCAGTGGGGCCAGATGGTGTCCCAGGCTGCGTCTTGCACGAACTACAGAATGAACTAACCCCCCACCTAAACACACTGTTCAACCTCAGCCTCTCCACAGGCTACGTGCTCATAGAATGGCGCACAGCAACAGTTATTCCACTCCACAAAGGAGGGGCCACAACTGACCCTGGTAACTATCGCCCCATAAGCCTGACTAGCCTGGTCTGCAAGGCTATGGAGCGCATCATCATGGAACTCATTAACAAAGACATTGGGAACCTCCAAACACTTGACCCGACACAATTCGGCTCTGTTAAGGGCAGATCATGCCTACTATACGTGGTTGACTTCTTTGAGACAGTCGCCAAGGCCATAGATGAGGGAAAGATGGTTCACACAGCCTACCTTGATCTCGCCAAGGCGTTCAACACCATTCCTTACTCAGGTATTATAGAAAAACTCACCAGCCTGAACATAAACCCCTATGTCACAAGATGGGTTGCCAACTGGCTTACAGACAGAACTCACACGGTAAGAATAGCGGGCTCCAGGTCCGACTCTAAACCAGTCACAAGTGGTGTCCTGCAAGGCTCGGTTCTGGGACCCCTACTTGTTTGGCATATATTTCTCAGAAGTACAGGGAAACACAGGAGGACTATGGCTAACCAAATTCGCCGATGACTGCAAACTGAGAGCCATAATTGACTCTCAGGCTGACACGGACATCCTTCAAAAAGGCCTTATTGAGACATATACCTGGTATCAAAGTCATGGTCTCAAGCTAAATGCCAAAAAATGCATAGTCATCCCATTTGGGAACAACAAAACACCCACGAATTACCAGATAGGTGGCAGCCCCCTTAATACAGAAGAGGTAATAAGAGATCTGGGGACCCAGGTAGATAGTAATCTCTCCTTTGACAATTATATTACCAAAGTAGTTAGGAAATCCTTCTATGTGGCCCATCTAATTACCAAGGGGTTCACATCTAGAAATAAAGAGGTTATAGTGCCCCTATACTTGTCACTCATCAGACCCATCATAGAGTACAATGCCCCATTTGGAATGTACATCACAAGACACTTCTAACAACTGGAAAGACCACAAAAGCACATCACCAAGAGGATTACTGGCCTCAAACATATGTCCTATGCAACCCGACTGGAAAAACTCCAGCTGTACTCAGTGGCATATCGCTTACTCAGAGGTGATCTCTGCCTGACTTACAAAGCCATGTCCAACTCAATTGATGGACATGCTCCACCTAAAGAAATCCAAGTCACTGCGAGCCACTCGCTGTAGTGAGCTAAACCTCACCACAACAATAAATAGAACTTGCTGGAGGGATAGATTCCTGTCACAGAGACTCCCCATCCTTTGGAACAAAATTCCTAACTACATTAGGCAGAGACCCTCACTAACACTCTTCAAGAGAATAACACAGTACGGCAACAACGTAAGTGAGAAAAACTGGTGTGGAAGGCAACCACAATAATTCCTCGGCTCGGACACAAAGCAAATAGTTTATTACGCAAAAACAGAAAAACAATAAATCCCAGGTTAAGCGCTTTCATCTGACACTTGCAGACTTCTTCAGAACATAGGTATGTAACTGCTCTTTCAATTTAAACACATTATGGCGCCAAAAAGCCACTTCAATCAAAGAATTAAAGGTGCATGTACAAACAAATATTCATAACACACATCCTTTCTTAGAGAATTCCTATCCTAACAAAGTGAATTGCCATCTTGAATAAAAAGTAATACATTGGTAATATATAATGTCCACAACATAAAAATATTGTCCTTAACATAAAAATATATAAATATAAAAATATATAATGTATGCTAAAAAATGATTGAATGTCTCCTGGGGACTAATAACAAATCTTACGTTTAATAAAAACCTTACGCTTAATGTAAACCTACCAATTGATAATTGCTAGAAAACCTAAATATAACAATAAATATGACTATATCAAATGATAGTTGTGAAATATATTATAAATAGTAAAAATTATGAATTTTTTAATTGATTAATTTAAAATTATTAATTTAAAATGATTAATTGATAGACTGTTCAAGGTGTTAAAAGTGTTAAAAATGTTAAAAAATGTATGAAATACAATGGGAATGTACAAGAGGAATGTATGTATGTATAAGCGGGACGCTATTCCAAGACCCTATGCTAACTGCAAGAACGGTTTTATGCTAATAAAATCGTTGATGCCAGGCAATCTTGTGGCATCAGTGGTAATTTGCCATTTGCTCTCTTTCATGGCCAAAAGAGCTTTTACATTCCCCCCAAATGCTGTGATGTTAACCTTATCAATGATAGCAAATTTAAAATAATGCGTAACACCATGTTTTGATATATGCCTGTAAAGGTTAGACATGATTTGTAGTCTGCAGAAGTGAGAATAGGGCACTGGGTGAGAAACTGCAAAGCAACTAACAACCTGTATGGTAGGGAAATTGTAGAAATCTTTTTGAGATGAGTATTCGGTACCTAAAACCTAGATGACAGCAAGACCTCAGGGGATAGAGTCAATTCAGACTATTTAGATACGCCTTTCTTGGCAACATTCTAGTTTCACTAATCAATGCATTTTTTATAAAGTCTATTGAAAATATAACAAGATGGTCATGCAAATGAATCTTGTCGATTTGTTATTGCTTATATCAGCCTGGAACATTCACTGCTGTGTAGTCTTGAAGCCCTGCAGTAAGTAAACATTAGTTAATCTTCAAATATTTCTTTTCACTTCCTTTGATAGCAAATAACTGATAGAATCATCTCAATTAATGATTTCAAAGCTCTCTTTTCCTTTATTTTTCTTCCCATGCATTACTGTGACAATTGGAAGCTCTGTAAATACTGAAAACCAATGAACATGCCGACACCACCAAAATTAATGAAAAGATGGCTGAGCAAGTTTAATTATTACAGAAATTTATTCTGGATTGTTTTATTGTTAGCTCCTCTGTTAAAATGACAGTATTAAACTTGAGAAACATATTCTATTTTATGGTGTGAGTTATTTTACACTCCCCTACCTCGGACCTTGAGAGGATTGGAAGAGCACCATAACTGTTACATTTGTAGGATCAGAATCGTGAATCTCTTTTTATGATGTCCAACAACTGGAATCCAGCTAATTGTTCCTGACATTTTTATTTTATGTTTGCATTGTGTACTGGGGTAGTCTACTGATTTATGATTACTCGTTGTAAAATGAGACTTTGAAATGTCATAAACTGGACACTAGAAAAAGTGTTTCAGTAACATTTCACAGAATAAACTATAACCACTGCACTCCAATCAAACTGTTTACTTAAAATATTCACTTCCATGTATTACAAATCCCTGTATGGGTACAAGTGATGTAGCCTTTGCATGGGAATACACCTTTTCTTTTTAAGTATAAATTAGTTAAATTCACACTTAGCATTTCATCAAGGAAAAGCATGGACCAATATATGTGGAAGATTTTCTAACCATAAATGGGCAAAAGTCTGCAGCACAATATTGCTCCCTTTTTTCAGTATTGTGTGTCTGTACCTGCTTTTGCTCCCCAATGGAATATGGAAAAATATCCCTGTAAAATGTATACACCTTGATATGGAGTCAGGAATGGCCATCATGAAGAGACGCAGAAAATGATGTAACTTCAGTAACAAATTTACTAGAAAGAACTGGAATACTAAAGTAACATCTCGCATAAACTCCATCAAAGTTAATTGCATCTTAAAAGCAGCAGGACTGTGTATATAATCTACAACCCTTTTATATGTCTGTTGTACTACAAAATATTCCTTAGCAGCTCCCATTAGTACCCTTGACTGCTTAATCTTCAAAGGCACCTCAGCAACTTGCTAGAAGTTGTCATAAAGGAAACATAATTCTCTTGTCCTGATGAATTAATTAAAGGGAGAGATAGTACGCTTTAAACATATATAGTACAATGTCTGAAAGTATAGCTTTCTCCAAATCTTGCACTGTATTGTAGTACCCAGAAATCCATATTTCTGCTTATTGGTTTAGCCCTTTCAAACTAACTTCCTACACACACAACAAACCTGTAGTTTTGAAATTCTTTTTATCACTGCAGGCTTACATTATACATGAAAAATAACAATTAAATTGTTCCTGTATCTCTTACTGAGTTGCACTTTCTGAGAGATTGGATGTGTGTAACAAAACTTCTGGGTATAACCCAAAGTTAAATTTGAATAACTGAACAATATATGCTACCACTGCAGTGTTGTTCAGTGGTGAAAAACTGAATCAGATTCAGAAATAATCTGGATTCATTTAAATGTATGCAGTAAAAAAATGTAGAATTCTGAGCTTTTGTGGGGAAAATGTACAACTGTACCCAGCCTTAGTTTATATGAAATTGATTTCTAAGGCTAGATGCATTCTCATTTGCAAACCTATGAGACACTTTTCCATTCAAAGCCTTTCAGTCTTAAAGTATGTGGCAAATCCTTCATACAATATTGTAAATTTCAGTCAGTGAAGGCTCCATTATAAATGAATGCACCTGAGAGGCTCTCTCCTTGGAGGAGAGATTCAGTACTTGTGTTTCTAAAAGGAAAATAAAATAATAGAACTTTTGAAAGCTAAGCATATCTTTCTGCTTTTCAATGATTGGATTGTAGGTAAAGCTAACTCCTTTCTGAACCAAACCACATAACAGAAACAATCTCTCTTGTAAAGAATTCGGGTAAATAACTGTGTAAGTTTCTTTCACATTTAACAATGGTAAACGCAAATTTAAATGCTGGTGTCTGAGCAAAATGGCTGTATTTTCCCCATCAGATTTTTTATAGCACATTAATTTCTATATGTAGTACCTATAATAACATCTGTCTGGTTGTACTTAACTAACTTGAGTTTGATATTTTCAGGCAAATTACCTGTATGATGGGAAATCATTTTTGGCACAAAATTACTGAGGGATTAAGAGAAGTTGGCATAAAGTGCAACTTTTTTTTGTTATTTTTGGAAAAATATAGTTTGCTTTTAAGTGGATCACCCTGAACTCCCTAAAATTGATAATTTTAAAAACAAATCACTGTCTATACTATCAGTTGGTCATTTTTAAAAAGGTTACTGAAATCACTTACTTAACTTGTTTTATGTTTGCAAGATAATGTAAATTTAATTTTAATAAAGGCAGTATTCATTTTCTTACTGAAATAACAATGATGGCTCTGCTGCTGCCAGATAAAATGTTTTGCTGATACTTTTGTACTCTTCAATTTTTGTCACCTTATTGGGACTCCATTCTTCCATACTCTTAACACTAGGACCATTTACTTAAACCTTTGCTGTTGCCACATTCCACATCTGCTGAGTATCCAGTCATTACTCTAGTAGATGTTTACAACTACAAATAATTAACGTTTCTTCTCCCAAGGAAGATGCTGTGGTGTGCGAAGTCTGTAAGGTATACCTAAGTCAAGATAGATGAGTGAACAGGCGTTGCATCATGAATTACATTTGACAGGAACTTTGACTTAACGGCTTTGTAGAAGAAACCACATGATGCATAGACCAGACAACCAGTAACTGTACTTTAAAAAAAAATTAGCTACTATAGCATTTTTTTTATAGATAATGGTTAAGGTGTTTTCATTACAGACATGTGGCACAGGGTTTGATTCTCACATTGGCAAGCATGGCCAGACTTAAAAAAGACCCCCTGTGGTCATTAGCCTAGTAATTCCTATGGGCTCATTTCCACAGAGATCATAAATGTTTGGCATCCTCGCCTGTGGTTCCTGAGAGGGTGTCTTGCATCCTGTGGCATCCAGGCAGTGTTAACTACTTTTTTGTTCACCAAGTTGCACTTAAATGCAATTATATAGTGAACTGCTGTTGATTCCTTGAATTATTTATTGCTTTGTCTGCCTTTTAAAAACGGTAAAAGTAAGTTTTCCACTTGTTTTCCTTGCTGCTGATTTTGTTACAATGTGAATCACCTTACTGAGGAATTATCTTGCCTCAAATCACCTTAACAACAGGGTGTAATTGGATATTGAATTACTGGTAGTTGCATTGCCCTTTCAGTATACTTTTTGTGTGTTTTTACGATGAGGACTGGAATTATTTATCTAGTGGCTCTACGTGGTAGCCTGGCCTATCGGAGTTGGGAAATTCACAGGAAGGCTCTTGAGAATAGTAGTTTATTGGCCAGAGGTCTCATCAGTCAGTTGCCAGTATAACTTTGTCTCATTTGTGCACTGTTGCTCATCACACTGCAGAGGTTAGAATTGCCTTGTATAGAAGCAGAAATCTAGAAATGTAATTTTTTTTCTTCAAAACTATATCTAAAATTGTACCCAGTAACACTGTGAGTGCAGAGCAACTACTTTGAGTTGAGGAGTACTGCCTCTTAAATTTAGTATTGATTAGACTTGTCTAGTAACCCGTAATGAACTACGCCCTTATAGCTCATCTAATAAAGGATCTGACACCCCAGATATGCACTTTTCCAATATTTCTGCAGCCAGTTTGGGGGATGTGGGTATCTTGAGACAATCTAGCAATTGTCTCCTGTATATATAGGTATATTTTTATATGTAGATATTGCTATCTAAATCTATACAGAGATACATATATGTATATTTATTGTTTGAGACACAGATGTCAAGCTTCACTTCGGTGGTAAATTTTTTAAGAGGTGAATCTTGATATCCATGTTGAGAACACATAATAACTGGCTAGGATTGATGAAACCCAATCATAACTCTTTGTAGTGCATGTAGTTTCATCTACTCCATATACTGTCTGCTACAGAATAAGTGAAAAAAGAAATGCAAAGTGTTTTGCCAGTTTTGAAAGCCAGTAAAGCACTTAGTGAGTGCTGTCAATTAGACAGTAAGTAAATGTAAGTGGAAGAAAGTCAGGTAGTGTTTTATTTATTTGCAGTTTGATTACCGGGGAAGTCCACTGGGCCGAATTGACCCATTTTCAGTGGAGGCCCAGGGAGAAAAGCTCCAAGATGGATTATACAATTTAGATACAACTGATAGTTAATATTAAAGATAATATTATGTAGAATAGTTACTCATAAATGCATTCAATATCATGCATAGTTAACAAATTCATTAAACTTGAAGGTAGGGATCATACAGTTTCATTTGAGGAAAACAGATATGTGTTAGGTGTGGAAACCGTTTACATACAAACCTTTTGAGAAAATGTAAATACGCTTTACATACACACATCAACAGTAGAATGCTATTTACAATATTTACAAGGTTGGGCTGTGTGAGGGTAGCTGTAGGAGTTGTTTAGAGCTGAGAGAAGCTATAGAAATTGTTGAGAGCTTTGATAGGCTCATAGGAAGATAACTATGAGAGTTGTAGAGCTTGCTATAAATTACTTACAGACTGATGACTGTAAATGTACCAGAACAAAAATGTGAGGCAGGATATTTAGGGACACTTGAGAGTGAATGAATGCCCCTTTCATGAGACTCAACCATAACTGTGCTTAGGGTATGTGTAACAACTATTACACATCTCTGAAAGTGTAACAGAGGTTTTTCTATTTGGATTGCTGCACACAGTCTAGATTTGCTTTCCATCCTGATTTCATTGATAGTTTCAGAAATCTTTGATTTGAGCTTAGAATCTCTTCTGCTAGACTCCATTGAATGTGCTATTTATAATTTCCACACGTGGTTTTCTTTCCTTGTGGTTTATAAGGCCTTTCTAAAGGTAACTTTAGAAAGTGGACCACCTGTAAGGATCCTGTTCCACCTTGGTATACTAATTTTATGTTGAAGAGTTCATTATGCCCAAATTTGAGTCATGGTGCTTCTGAATTGTGTGTCCTGGGAAATGCTGTTCTTGGTAATTGCTACTTCAGTGTTTGCTAAGCTGATGACTCTGCATATCAAGCTTCTTTATGTTGTTTTGCTTGAGAGGGTTTCCTTCTGCACTTGCCCTTCTTTTATTTCTCTGCTAGTAACCGAGACTAATCTGGCCTAGGGAGTTGATTTCATACATAAACATAGTTGTTCAAGAATACTGGATCAAGCCAAAATAATGTATGTGTGTGTGTGGGGGGGAGACAAAAACCCAAATCAGGGACGTTTTTTTTTTTTTAAATATTACTCTGATTTATTTTACAAAGTTAATAAAACAACATATGTTTGCTGCAATATGCTTTTTCTGAATAATACAAAGTATGAAACTCTTTAATGTCTGACATTACTAACTGATTATAATCTTTCATGATTTACCAAAAAATCAAAAACATTTTGAGGGACAGAACAAAATATGAGGCACAATCAGGGATATCCTGAAAAACCAGGGAAGCTGAGGGGGTAAGGATGACTTGCCAGTCTTTTTATCACATTATTCTAACACAGAGAGTATGTTATTCATTGTATGGCTTTTCACAGTCTGTACGATATTATGTTGACTGAACAAGGCCTATAAGAATTTTGAGATGGAGACCCAAGTCATAGTGACCATGGATGCCTCCCAATGGGGCGAGTGGGCATTATCTGGACTAGACGCTCCATGGTTCCCTATAAAGGTCAGTTTGCTTTTCAACATTCTAGCGATGAGAGTAGTGTTTTTAGCATTGCAAACCTTTCAGACTACTCTCCCTTTGGGAACAATTGCAATTCAATCAGATATGTCTGCGGTTTGGTACATCTGCAAACAGGAGGGACCAAATCTTAACCCCTTTTGGTGATAAGCACTCACAGTGTGACAATAGGTGATTTCTAACAACTGATTTCTGATAGCAATGCATATTCTGGGGAGCTCCAATATGATAGCAGGCAAATTATGCAGCTGTTCTTCTGCCTCACAAGTGGCTTCTCAATCCAAACATGATGAAAAGGATTTCTTTGAGGGGGCCAGCCTTCCTGCATCCTTTTTGCCTCACCTCTGAACAACAAGTCCAGCAACTACCTTGCCCTGCCCAGCCCCCCGGGGAGTCACCAAGGGATGCTGTTTTACACACTTGGTCTCTGGGATTTCTCTATGCTTTCCTCCATTTCCCTTAATTCCAAAGTTCTACAGAAAGGGATCCAGCTGAGGAGCAAAGTAATCCTCATTACTCCTTATTGGTCTCGACAGATATGGTTTCCCCTTTTTCTTTGGTGTTATCTGATGCAAAAACCATGGACTCTGTACCCAGCTCCAGACCTTCAGTCCCATCCAGACAGTTTGACTCAGCTGGACATTCTGAACCTCAGCCTGACAGCTTGATTCCTCCGGTTCCAGTCACTGCCAGGTGAATGTATCTTTCTTCCACAGTACATCATATTCTGAGCTTCCCATAAGCCATCCACACGTAAATTCTACACTAGCAAAAGGAATTTCACCTTTTAGGCTTGAGAAAGGGACATGTACTCCTATTCGGTTCCTATTGACAAAATTCAAGACTTTATAGATTTCATTTTTCAACACAGGAGCTTCTTCAAATATTAAAGTCCAGCTAGCAGCCACTTCCACCTTTCCTAACAATTTTGAGGAATATTCTTTGGTTCTCACAGACCTTGCACAGCCCTTTCTTAAAGGAACCCTGTTATTAAGACCTTCTCATAAGGATCCTACATCAGCTTGGATCTCAATTTGGTCTTACAGGCATTTATACGATAACCCTTCCATCCATTTGCTAACCGTGAGCTTTAAAAAAAAAATTTATTCTGGAAAACATTATTTCTTAGTGGTAATGGATTCTGCCAGAGGAATTTCAAAATGCAAGCCTTATTATGTAAACCTACATTCCTCATTTCCAGAGAGATGGCCTCCTTAGGGATAAACCCTTCCTTTCTACCTAAGGTGATATTAGATACCAATATAAATCACATCACTTTGCCAGTGTTATTTCCCAACCTTTCAAATAAAAATAAATACTGTTTAGATTTATTAGATGATCACAGACATTTACGTTTTTATCCACATAGAACAAGGATACCTTAGCCAGATTGCTCAAAAATTGTATTTCATTTGTCTAGCACTGAAACATAATTGATTTTTCTGTTTGTATAAAAGCTCATTCTATGAGAACTGTGGCTACTTACGCAGTTTTCCAGTTTTCAGCTTCAGTGGATGATGTATATGCAGCAGCAAACTGGGTTATTCCACACACCATCACCTATTTGAAATTGGATTTGGTCTCCAGGTGAAGAGACTTATTTGGTGTAATAACACTCATGAATATACTGCTGTGAATCCTCCCAAGATCAAAGGTAGCTAGGGACTCTGTCTCGATAGTCAAGGATACACAACATCAGATAAAGAAGTTATGTACTTACAGTAATGTTACATCTGCGTTGTCCATCTTCATTTATCCTTTACTTCCCTCTGTCCTTCCCCCTGCCACCGCAAGCTGTAGTAACGGCCGAGTCGGTTCAACCCGTTAAGGATAAATGAAGATGGACCGTTATGGAAAGTCCATAACTTCTTTTTTTTCATGACTTTTTTGTTAAAAGTTATTTGCTACAGATGCACAGCAAATGATGAAACCATTCCATGCCATGTAGGAGTTTGAGCAGAGTTACATAAATAATGTCATAGGTAAGTGTAATTTTTTTGGTTACTGTTGTACTTTCCTTACATTTTGGTGTAAAATAAAATTTCAGGGCCTATCCCAGAAAATACAGCATTCATTTAAAACTGTATTCAGTGATGTTCACAAAGAGTAACAGTATAATGATGATAGCTATCCAGATTAATTTTGCTGTATTTTTGTGAATGTGACAGTGGGTCACAAAGGAGTTTTGATGTTCTACAATTTGGAAATATGGTCTTTCCTGGCAAAAGTTACATTAGTGATGACTACAGTCAGCAGTGCAACTATTTTATGATGTCCATTTAATTTTATTTGCAAATTAGTAGAAGTCAGTAATGAAACTTTTGTATATTCATTGCAGTGTTGAGTTTACTCACAACTTTATTTCTGTATGGCTGAGTAATTATTTGTTTGCATCTTTATTTAGTGAGTTTAAGACCTGCAGTTACAAAAAAGTAATGATATTTCAATAATAGCATTAGTTCATTGATTAGAAAAAGAATTCTGTTTTAAAGGTCATAAGTGTGGTAGTATTAATGTAGAAGCAAGTAATTAGAGTCAGTTAAAAGCATGTTTCTTGGGATTATAATGACATTCTGGCAGCAGTAACTGGAAATTTAAGCTACAAAGTACAGTAATTAAAAGCAGTTTTCTGTGCTGATACTGCTGTAATGACATATTTTATGGGACAACAGCGGTTTAACTGGCAGCCTGAGATGTCAGTGAACAATTTAAATCACATGAACTTGCTCATGCGTTTTGAAGTATACCTCAGAGATGCCAGTCTGATGTAATTTGCTGTACAGTCAGTGGCTAGGCATCAAGCTTTGTAAATCATATCTAAAAATGCAGTGCTTGCTTAGTTTTGAAAGGGAACAATTGCAGACTTAAACTGAGGTCAAGCATAGCTGTTTTGTTGTTGCGTTGGCTCTCTGTACCACAGTCTGACTTTGATCTTTCAGAGAAGTGATAGTCTGTCTGGTTATTATTGTACAGAAGACAAATGGAAGGAACCTCTGCATACAAACGAGTGGCCCGTTTACACATTTTTGCTTTTAATTCATTGGCTTCAGTGGAGCTCTGGAAGTTTACAGTCTAACTTTCCATGACTACATCCTGAGCCTTTTGACAAAATGAGGTTATATCCTCACAGTTCATATTAACATTCATACCTGTAGACTTATACATGTTATTAAAGAACTACATAAGGCAATCTGTTCACCAGAAACTTAATCTTTGCAATAGGGGTGTTCATTAGGTTCTAGGTATTAAACTGGATTTTTCACAGTAAATATTCATTTATTGCAATGCCTCAGTAATCATGCCATGGTAGCTACATACACACTGTCACCAGCATTTTGTTCATCCAGACTTGTTTTTTCGTATGAGGCTAACATTTCATTCTACATTGCTTAGTTGTTGAGATATTCAGAGGAGATATGAAAATTATGATTAGATAGAGAAAAAGTATTGGAGTACCACTTAAAATCTGCACTAGACAAATGTTAGTTTTTGATGCAGTTGTGTTGCTCGTCATGCAAGTTTTGCAATAAAATCTTTCAATAGCTTCTATTTGGCATGGTTTTGCAATTATTATTATTGTAAATATCGGCAAAGTATATTGGATGCCTGGAGTTGTCACTAGGGTTTTATAAAGAACCTGTTGCGTGGTGCATGGTGAAGGTTAATTGGGTTCCAAAGAGGCCCAGTATGAATCTTGTTTAAAGGGGCCCTAAAAAATTAATGTGGAAGAGGTTTGGATTTTTACAATTGTAATAAAAATTATATTTGAAAAAAAGAACTCACAATGGAAGCACTAAGCCAGAGGGAAAATAAATTAAATAAATAAGTAAATAAAATAGAATTTATTGACAACACATTCAGTAAGCGCTTTCATCTCGTATAGGACTTCTTCATACTGAATGAATATGTCCCTAAATCACATGACATTAATTGAGTAATTAGTGCCTGATTCTTTTTTCTTTTTAGACACACTTTAAAATTGTCCTTGTCATTCAGACCTGGAGGGTTGCAGGCATCCAACCTCACCAGCCAACAATACTCTCTTCAGTCCAATTCAAGCTCTGCATCAAAACTGTTTTGAAAAATTATCAACTTGATCTAAAACAGCAAATTTCAAAGAAACCTTACATCCACTGGTTAAATAATGCTTTTACTAAGTGCATTATTAGTTTCACCTAAACAAATAGCATTAATATGTTCATACATCCTACAACACAACTCTCGTAGTCCTACCCACATAATAAGCAGGACAAGAGGCAAACAGCCAGGTACACTACAAACTTAGACTTACAATCGCAAGCCAGTACATCTGGCACTGAGAAGGTTGTCTGCACAAACACCACAAGCACCACACCTCTAACACCACCCAAACCTGTACAGCACATTCCTGCATATGTGGCGGTTCAAAACAAAAGCATACCTAAACAAAAGAGACTTCTGAGGCAAAAGCACACACACACACACACACACACACACACACACACACACACACATCACAACTCGTCACACCAAGCACCACACATGGTACACATGCCTGTGTCTCACAGCCTCCAAGGCCCAGCCTCAAACCCAACATACTAGTCATAGGAGACTCTACCGTGAGACACACAGATGTGTCCCTCACCAGACTAGACAAGGAGAAAGCCACGGTAAGTTGCTTGTCAGGTGCTAGAATCTGCCATATCACTCATGCACTCAAGTCTCTCAACAACAGGTACTGTTTGACTTGAAACGTACCTCTCTGAACTATATGAAGAGAGACATGGCTGAGCATGCTGAATATGTGTCCCAGGCAGGTATGTCCCTAGCCTTAAGCAGCATCCTACCGTCACCCAGAATGATGCCTCAGTACAAACAGAAAATGATTGACTTTAACAATTGGTCTAGTTTCTGGTGTCATTCCAAGGGGATCCAGTACCTGACAGCCTGGGAGGACATGATTGACAGACCACGATGCTTTGCCAGAGATGGCCTTCATCTGTCTCCTCTGGGCCTCAGACTTCTGGCAAAGGCTCTTGCCTCCCCATAGTCCCTTTTTTAGGCAAAGTCATGAGGACAAAATTACCAACGTGAAAAATTATTTTAAACAAAATTTAAAGGTCATGCTGCTAAACGCTAGGAATCTTAACATGAAACTGCACTCATTGCAAGCATTCCTCACCCTGGAAGATGCTGACATTTCTGCAGTCACTGAAACCTGGTTCAGAGCTGTGGTGAGCACCCCAGTCTTACTAAGTTACTTGTCCTACCACACTTTCAGACCCCAAACAGAGGGCTACAAAGCCAAAGGAGGTGTAGTTTCAATATTTATCAAAGACATACACACCTCCAAGCTGGTCAAACAGCATGACGCACAGGAGACACTTCAGGTGCATTTAACTATTGACAAAACACCTATTCAAATCATAACTAGCTACAGACCCCCAACCATAACTCAGGAGGCCCACTCCACGTATCTGGACTTTTGAATCCATCAAGATTCAACCCTCTACCCTAATTCTGGGCAACTTTAACTACCCAACCATAGAGTGGAAGACCTATTCTAGCTCAAACACGAATGCCCAGAGATTCTTCAACTTTGCCAATGCATTGGATCAGTTGGTTGACACCCCCACAAGAGGTGAAAATATCCTGGACCTGGTGCTAACCAACATGAGTAGCCACTGTAGCACCCCTACAGTGTCATCCTCCTTGGTATGATCCGACCATAAAGCAATCACTTTCGAAGTCACCATCTCCCTTGACCCCCCTCCCCTTGCCAGGATCGAACAAAAAAACTTTTCCAAAGCTGACTACAACTTCCTAAGAGCTGCTATAAGCAGCTCCATAGCCACCATCCCTTCAGCTGAATCAAGCACTAATGTCAAAGCCTACACCAAAAAACTATATGAGCACCTATATAGATGCATGGACTCGGCAATACCTGACAGGACCAAATCATCTTCCTCAAGGAAGTGTAAACCTGTCTGGGGGACAGCAGCAATAAACAGACTCTAAAATAAAAGGAAAACATTTCTGTCCAGGACCAAGAAGGAACAGGTGCCAAGTTGGAAGCAATCTCTCCTTTGTCTGAACAAGCAAATAAGGTCAGTGGTGAAATCCTCTAAGGCTAACTTCGAGTCCAAATTGGCCACTAAGGACAATCACAAGGCCTTCTTTGCATATGTCCGCAATCTCAAAGGTAACTCCCAAATCTGCTTTGAATTGGTGGTCAAGAATACCACATACACAAATGCCATAGATAGAGCCAACCTGTTGGCAGACAAGTTCAGTGAAATCTTCACCCCCTGTTACCCTCATCAGTAAACCAGGACATCTCCAGCACCTGATTCCCCGCTGTTCATCACCAGGGAGCAGGTAATTTATGCCCTCTCAAAGGCAAAAATACAGTCTCCATGGGACCCGACAACATCCCTGGCTGTGTCCTACATGAACTCGGGCAAGTTCTCTCAGCACCACTAGGCACCCTATTCAACTAAAGCCTGTGCACTGGCTTCATCCCAGCAGAATGGAGGACAGCCACTGTTATCCCTCTGCACAAAGGTGGAGCATCCACTGACCCAGGCAATTGTAGGCCAATCAGCCTAACCAGCCTGATCTCCAAGGCCATTGAACACATTATCATGGACCTTAGAAACAAGGACATTGGCAACCTCCAGATGCTTGATCTCACACCGTTTGGTTTTGTCAAAGAGAGATCATGCCTGTTAAACTTGGTTGCCATCCTTGAAACAGTCACCAAAGCCATGGATGAGGACAAGACAATGCACAACGCCAAACTTGACCTAGCCAAAGCCTTCAACACTATTCCCCACTCAGGCATAGATAAAGTCTCTCAGCTAGGCATCAACCCATATGTTACTAAATGGGTAGCTAACTGTCTCACTGATATTACCCTGTTGTACCCCAAGGATCAGTCTTGGGGCCTCTACTGTTTGGGATATACATTTCTTTTTTTTAAAACAAGTTTATTGTTTTAACATACAAGAGAAATATCATAACAATTGTATACAAGTAATTAAAATAGATATGATTATAACATTCAACAAAACAACCAAAGTATTTACAAAGACATCCACTACAATCATATCAATTGATTAAACTAAAATACCATGCTATTGAAGTTAAGACTTTTTTAACAGGTTTTGTAAATTATCCCATACAATATAATAAGATGTTTTTCTAGTTGTTCTTGACCTTATTGTGTTTATTTCCATATGGCACACTATATTCATAACATTTTTAAATTCATTGAACGAAGGAGGTGTATCTGAAATCCAATTTCTGGTTATTATTTTCCTAGCCACTGCTAGAATAGACCATAACAAGGGAAGCTTAATCTTTTTAACACTTTGAGGTACAGGTGTGTTGAATAATATAAGAGATTAAGAAATAATGAAATTATCTGTAAAAAGAGCCTGCAAAAATTCATTAATTGACTTCCAATATTCTTTCAATTTTATACAGTCATAAAACATATGAGCCCAGTCAGCATTAATTTCTACATTACATCTTTTACATAGATTATCTTTTTTATTTATTTTATTCATCATCAAAGGTGTATAAAAAGATCTATGTAAAAATTTCCATGTAAAAAGTCTCCAGACAATGGAAGACGTAGTTTTGTAGGCAGATTCCAATATATATTGTTTATCTTGTTGATTTTGGTGGGTCCCCATTAATGGAAGTGAAATAATTCCAGTAGGTATCTACACTGTAAAAAGTTTCTTGTCTGATATTTTATGTATGTATGAAAGCTTTCCTTTATCTGAAACTTTATGTTGTAAATTTAATATCAAGTAATCAATCAGTGTTGGAATAGATTCTTTAACTGTTATAGACATTAGATCTATTTTATCAATGAGATGTTGTCTAAAGGTCTGAACCTCTAACCAGCAAGTTTCTCTTAGATCAAATTCTTGTTTTAAGAAATCTAGATTTTTAACTGTATTATCAGATATCAACTGATACCAGTACTTTAGAACATTATCTATAGCTAAATGGGTTCCTTCAGAAGTAGATGACAAAAGCATACCCCGAGTATACATTATAGGGAATATAATAAAATTCCATTCCCTATATTTAGGATGCATGAATATAAAGTTACGATAGCTAATAATAATGTTTAATGGGTATCTAACTATATGTTTAGGTGTAATAGGTAAAGTACAAAATTCCTTTAGTAACCATAACATGGAGTTATTTACAATCATATTTTTATGTGTTAAGGAGATTTTCATGAAGTGCATACTAATTAGCTCCCAGTAATCTTTCCATTTTGCAACATATGACTGATCTATTAATAAAGTAATAACTTTTACAATAGAAGAGATAGTATATAAATTAAAGTCTGGAAAAGAAATACCCCCTTGAGACCAGCTATTAGTATGTTTCTTTAATGCAATCCTAGGTCTATTAGGTGCCCATAGGAAATTTAACATTAGTGTATTCAGTTTTTTGATAATTATTTTTGTAGGTGGAAGTATTATTGATTGTATTAAATATAAAATCTTGGGGAATATTATCATTTTAATAATTGTAAGTCTCTCTTCCATAGTAAAAAACATATTATTCCAGGTATTAAAAAGATTTTGTATATTAAGAAAACAGGTATTATAATTATTATATATAATAGATTTAATATCTTTAGATAATATTGTACCTAAATAAGTTATCTGACCTGAATTGGGTACATATTTAGTAAAATCACTAATGAGAATATTTTTCGTGTATATATAGGTAGTATTTTAGTTTTTTCTTCATTGAATATTAAACCAGAAATACTTTTAAAATTTATCATTTTATCAAATAGAGACTGCATAGAAGAATTAGATCCTGCTGATGTAATTAGAACATCATCTGCAAAAAGTTGAATTTTAGATGTTGTATTTTCATCTATTTCAAAACCCTCTATGTCAGTACTGTTTCTGATCAAATTAGCCCAAGGCTCCATTATTAAAGTGAATAATAGTGGAGAGAGTGGACACCCTTGTTTTGTACCTTTAAAAATGGATATTTTTTGTGAGACATATATTCCTACCTTAATATAAGCCAATGTTCCTTTGTATAAATGCTCAATTAGATTTACAAATGCATCTGAGAAGTTTGTGCACTTCAGTAAGGTAAACAGATAGTCCCAACTTACTGAATCAAATGCTGAACTTATATCAAGACTAATAAGTGTTAAATCTTTCTTTTTCCTATTTGCAAAATCAATTAATGTTAGAGTTCTCCTTATATTATCAAAAGTATTTCTATTTACAATGAAGCCTGTCTGATCTATATCTATAATACCAGGGATGATTGTCTTCAATCTATCAGCAAAAATACTCATAAACATTTTATAATCAACATTAAGTAATGAGATGGGTCGATATGAAGTACATCTAGTTGGATCTTTATTAGGTTTTAAAATTGGCGAAATAAATGTATATTGCCAAGATGAAGGGGTTATTAGCTCATTTTGGGCCAAAATAAAAACCTTATGTATTAATGAATATGTACTTTTAGAAAGGATTTTATATATCTCTGGTATAATACCATCATTACCCGGTGCTTTGTTCGATTTAAGCTTGTTTATTTGTGTAACAACCTCTGTATATGAAATACTTTTGTCCAATAGTTTAATCTGTTGTTTATTAAGCTTTTTATTCATGTTTGTGGTTATAAACTCCTTTATTTTATCTTTAGGTTCCATGTTAATGTTATTATGGTTAATTTTGTGAAAATTATTTTTAAATTCATCTAGTATTTCTGGTAGACTAGAAACATTCTTCTTTTTCCTTAGAGAAAACATTTCTTTGATATGATTTTGTTTATTCAACCTTTTTGTTTTATTTTTAAGTCTATGTAAGTATTTGGGGCTTATTGAGTAAGACAAAAACTTGTATTTCTCTAGAGTTATTTTAACTTTATGAGTTAAAACTTCTTTGTATTTCTCATTTAGTTTGTTTATTTCTTCAATGACTTTCTTATCCATAATATTTTCTTTATTATTATGTTTATAAGAGTCTAATTTACTTTGAATATCTAACAATTCCTTATCCCAAGATTTCCTTTTATTATTATACCATCTGATACTTTGTCCATATAGATATGATTTTAAGGCATCCCAAACATATGATTTTAAGGCATCCCAAACATAGACAGTGGAGACTTCAGGAGTATTATTTATGTCTAGAAAATGTTGTACTTCTGAAAGTATATATTCTTTATAGTCTTTTAGTTGAGTTAAGTATGCTGGTATCCTTTTGATCTGAACATTGTGAGTATTTTTTATCATGAACTCAAAAACAATTGAATTATGATCAGATATAGGACATGAAATGATTTTGGAATTAATTAAATCTGTTACCATCTGGTTAGAAATAAAGACCCTATCTATTTTTGAATAAGTTTTGTATCTGTTAGAAAAAAAGGTGTATGGTAATGATTTTGAATCTATCTGATTATTAATATCATTTAAATAAGAATTGGCAAAATCATTTAAATGTTTTGCATTAGATGTAATTTTCCTTTTTCCTATAGTGGTAGTGTCACTTTCATGTAGTATACAATTAAAGTCACCAGCTAAAATAATATCTCCTATAGAGAATGATATGATCTTATCAAGATGGTGTTTCACTGTATTAATACCAATTCCAGGTATCCAATATACATTAATTAATGTATAAGTCTTCCCATTAATTTGTATTGTAACCATACAAAACATTCCTTTATCATCCTGATAAGACTTAATAGTTTTAGGAATAGGCATACTTTTATTCCATAAAATAGCCACTCCTCTTTTTTTCTGAGTGTGCTCTGAACTAACCAGTACTGTATATTTGTTTGTGGCTAGTTTATCAATATCTTTTTTCAAGAGATGAGTTTCTTGAAGGAAGACTAAGTTGGCCTTATGTAAATTAATGTATCTTATTAGGCTTGCCCTTTTACATGGATTATTCAATCCATTAATGTTTAAAGAAATTCCTTTTAGAGATGTCATTTGGCATTTTTAAAACATAAGAATCGTATGATCAAAATAACAATTAACAAAATAAGTAATGTTACATCTCCTTCTTTAGGTGTACCTTTAAATATAGCTGTATTTATTGAATCTCTTATGTGATTTTGTATAAGATTCAATTTTGTTTGTAGTGACAATGAGTTTACAAACTGTATTGTGGATGTCAGAACTATATACATACAACAATGAACAAGAGAAAATAATGTAAGGATTAAACCTTGCACCCAGCCTGGAGTTAAAAACTCCAACTTAGAGTAGTATATACCACTCAAGTTAACCCCCTACCCTAAGCAGCAGTACCTCAGCTACCACCTTATCAATTTAATACTAGTTATATTTAACATTAAATTAACAACTTTCAATTAGATTATCTAGCAAGACAAAACTACACATTTGATAAAACAGCATCATATAAACTAAGATAAACTTTTAAAAAAACTATTCATACTACTATATACATCTATTTAATATAATACATTTATATTCAAATAGCATTCAAATAAACTTGATATTAGGAACCAAGAGGAGAGAGAGAAATAAAAGACGTGAGAGAGGGAGAGAGAGTGAAAGAAAGTAAGAGAAAAAAAAAAAGGGAGGGCATATTTACATATTAATTTATTCAAAGTTTGTAAAAATAAGTTCTAATATTCATTTAAATCAAAAACTTTGGCTAATATGGTTCAGACATTACATATATTAAGATGCATCTATTTTCTGTCATGTAAATGCAGTTAACAGCTTCCAACAAAACATGAATTACTTGTATCTGAGCTTTTTTCCCATACTTATTATTGTCAGTAGAATAAAATATTATATTTATAGAAATTGTTATAAATCATACTGCATAGTTATGTAAATTCTCAGAAACACTTGCATTATTGTAAAGAAAGCCATCTGTATTTTGTATATCTATATTGCTGCTTTAAAATATATCACATGACAACTTCTTCCAGAATAGAGTCATAAAGTTCAATCAGATAAATCAAATGAGTTACAGTAATGTATATGTTTAAATCATAAGTTTTTAACATAAATTAGTATGCTGCAGTCAAGTAAACATTCAAAAACACTTGTATAAATGTTTCACTTTCTATGCCTTCTAAAATATCACATTTGCTTACTACAAGAAACTGCATCATTTAAAATCATAACTGACATATTTTATAAATTATAACATAAATACTTAAGTAATTATATAAAATAACTCACATTTAAATGTTAAAGAGTTCATTTTCCTTCACAGAGTCGCATTTGCAGCAGTTCTACTTCCTGGTAGAGTGTTCTTCCTGAATCTGCGATGTGCCAGTGTGAATTCTGGGATCAAAGGTCAAATTGACTGCTTTCAGCTTCTCTGCATGAATTCTGAGAGTTGAAGCTTTTAAAACAACTCGAGGACACTGTTCACGAGTTAACCCACATCCCAAATTGTCTCCCTTAACATTTTGGTGGGAATCTTGTTAAAAACTAGTGGCAAACATTCATTTAGCAGTATAAATGCATCTAAACATAACAAAACCTTTGTGAAGTATTTTACAGGTTATTACAGCCTCTATGCAAGTGAAATTAAGCCCAAAGTTATTAATAAGTAATAAAACTCAATATTTTTGCCCCAACTCGGTTTTTATACAAATCTTATTTACTGTGCCTGTATGATCAAAAGCATTTCAATATATTAATATGAAAGAAAATAAAGAGAAAGAATAAAGAAAATAAAAAAAGAGAGTAGAAAATAAAAGAGAGTAAAGCAGAGATAGAAAAATGTAAAAGGAAGTTATAAAAAGTATTTACAATGGAATATTACTTACTGCTTATATTAATAAAGATGGAAATAAAACATATTATTTACTATTATTTAGTTCTAATTATTATTAATTAAAGCATGACAGATTATTTGTAAACAAACATAAGCAATATAATCAAGAAAGTATAATTAGTAATAGTATTTAAACAACATATAAACTTTTTTACAAGGAATAAATAAGTTATTATTCCATTTATCATATTTTCATTACACTTCTCTCCGTGCCCTCCCCCACCCCTTACCCACTACATAATCTAAATAGAATGTCATTGTTTAAAATAAAGAAAAGAAGAAAAGGAGAAAAAAAAGAAAAAATGTATCAAGTTACTAACCTTACTTCTCTTTTTCAGAAAGAGAAATAAACTGAATGATAGCTTGTTATTAGTTCCTCAGATATTTTGACTGATTATGAAACAAAACATTTCTTTGCACACAAAAAATAACTTTGATTAAATCATTTTCAGAGTATTTGTGGCTTTCTGGAAATGCAGTAACTATATTTAAAAAGATTAATAATGAAGAAAAATAGAGAGAAAAAAAAAGGAAAAAAAACATAGAACAAATCATTTGTTTTTTAGTCTCTTCTTCTTCTCTGAAGTCTTCCACGAAGTTTCAGTTGCCAACCTTTTTAATGAAGGACTAGCCCATTCCATTTCCTCTATTTTATCCAAAATCTTATTTTTTTTGATAAACAGTAATGCAGAGTCTAAGTCATCAAAAATTTTAGGACCATCAGGAAGGAAGATTTTTAGCTTGGCAGGAAACAGAAGGAATGTTTTTAACTGTGCTTTTTTAAGCTCCCTTATTAGTGGCAGAAAAACTTTTCTTTTAGCTATTACCAAGGAAGAATAGTCATTGTCAAAACGCACAGTTGTCTCATTAATCTTAACAGGAGCTTTAGCCCAAGCAGATTTAAGAACCATCTCTTTATCAAAAGATGATAGAAATCTAACTATAACTGATCTAGGATAGTTTTTGTTAGAGTTAGTATTAGCTATAGATCTATGTGCTCTTTCGATACCAAAAGAGAATGCTTCTGGTAAGTCTAAAGTTTTAGGGAGCCATGTTGTTAAAAAAGAAGTAATATTGTTACCTTCAATATTTTCTGGCAGTCCAAAAATCCTAATGTTATTGTGCCTAGATCTATTTTCCAGGTCATCAAGCTTTGTTTGTAGATGTGTATTTTGTTTCAGCAAAACCTCAATGTTGATGTCCTCTTCTTGGATTCTATTTTCCATGTCATTTACAGTCTCTTCTATGCCTGTAATCTGGATCTTCTGTTGTTGCAAATCTATATGTAACAAGTCTATTTGTTTTGTAGTTTTTTTCTATGAAGGTATCAATTTTAGTATCCAGTTTATCCATCTTAGCAGTAAGTTGCTGGATTGTAGATATCAGAGACTGAAGTTCTTTCTTGATGCTGGAATCTTGAGAATTTGTCTTACTGGAACTCATTTCAAACAGAGAAACTGACAAGAAAATTTCCAAGGTGATTTCTGACAGGAATATTTTTAAAATTTCCTTTCTTTTTTAGATATAGTTCAAGAAATAGATAAAACAAACCTATTTAGAAAGAAAATTACTTCATAAATTAATTTTTTAAGTAATTATTTCCTGTCAGTGCAGTGAAATTGGTGGAGCTGAAGAAATCTGCTGCTATCCTGTGTTCATCCTTGGCCACGCCCCCTGGGATGTACATTTCTGAGGTGCAAGCTAAAACCAGTGGTCTGTGACTGACGACGTTTGCAGATGACTGCAAGTTGAGCACTGTCATAAATTCCCATAGTGATGTGAACATCCTCCAAGAGGGCCTTAACCAAACTAATGACTTGTTCCAGAAGCATGTTCTCAAAATAAATGTATCCTTATCCCCTTTGGGGAAAATGGGTGTCCCCACTAATTATCACATTAATAACAACGTACTAAGCACACAATCAGTAGTGAGGGACTTGGGCACCCAGGTTGATAGCAACCTGACTTTTGACCACCATGTTGCCTCCGTTGTACAGAAGGCTTTCTACATGGCCCACCTCATAAGTAAGGGTATTTCGTCTAGGAAAAAGGAGGTCATAACATCCCTGTACTCCTCCCTTATCAGATCCATTATCGAGTACAATTTCCCCTTCAGCATGTACCTTGCCACGCACATGCAGCATTTGGGAGAGACCACAGAGGTTCCTGACCAGTAAAATCCAGGGTCTCAAACACCTATCCTATACAGATCAACCAAAAGCCCTGTCCCTCTACTGTAGTCTCATACAGACTGCTCAGAGGTGACATGTCTGGCATACAAGGCTGTCTCAGACTCCGCCTTGATGGAGTTGCTGCATATCCATAAGTCAAACTCCACTCCCGCAACCCAAACGCAATGTCTCAACCTGGTCTGTGACATTAATAGAACGTGTAGATACATTTGCTTCCCAACCACTCCCCCCATCTGTGGAATAGACTTCCTCTCCATGTCAAGCAGAGCACTTCACTAGCCCTCTTTAAGAGGAACCTGGACGACTGGATGAGAAACAAAATATACCCCTGGGATCCCACCTGTGTCCCTGCTGGACAGGGAAAACAGGTGCTGACTTTGTAGGAACATGGGTGAAATTCTTGGCTAGGCTTATAAGGGCCACTGGGCCAATAGCCTAGTATTGTCCTATGAACCTATAAGTAAAATAACCTGGAATATTGATTTTCCTACCTTTTAATAGCAATATCCGCTGCTTCTTTCTTATACTTTAACATCCCTTTCTTGTTTTTGTGTTGCTTATCATTAAATCTTAACTTAGATTGAAAAATGTCTCTAAAATTTCTTCCTCTTTTATTAATAAAAACTGCACTATCCCCTACAATGTTTCTCAGAATTTTCCAGTTCCATCTAATAATATTTTTAATTGTTTTTTCATCTAAAGTATTCTGTATTAACATTCCAGTATGAAAACTCTTTGTAGTTTTACTCCATATACTTCCTGCATTGGTCCTTTTCTTTAAAACCCTCTAAAATTTTTATTGACCTATTTCTCTGGATAGCCTCTGACTATAAACCTATAGCATAAAGCCCTTCCTTCATTGATGAAGTCACTATCACTTTCAGTACACCTACTGACTCTCGTTAACTGCCCTTTCACAAAATTGTCTGTAGTTCTTTTAGGACGCATGCTTTCATAACTTAAGCATTATTTTGCACTGCTTTTGGTAGCTAACCTATTATTATTCCTAAAAACTAAAACATGAAAAAAAATGTATACTATTAAAATCATGATTAGAAGTGAATTTCATATAGGTAATAACATTATTAGTGCATTGAAAGAAAGAGAACAAAACATTCACATCACCTCTCCAAATTAAAAAAGACCTCAATAAAGCATTTGTAAACCAATATATTAACAAAACACTTTGTTGTTAGTATCTCTTTCCCATGCATTCATGAAAACATTAAAACAATATATTAACAAAACACTTTGTTGTTGTTAATAGTATCTCTTTCCCATGCACTCTCATGAAAACATTGCCATAACATGGGGCTATCGCTGCACCCATAGCAGACTCCTAAAGTACTGCTTATTCACTTTTCGTTGGTACCTAAACAAATGGTATGTATGTGTACATTTCATATGTTTATTTATTGCACTTTACTGTCATAACATTATCACTTTGTTGCTACTTTTCAAGAGTAACTTTTTTATATTATTATTTTTGTACATTTAACTATGTCACCATGACTGTATCTTATTCAGTCCATTAATTGTGTAATCATTACCTTTTGTCCCAGATCATGGATGTAAAAGATCCTTGGACCAACTCACCCACCTGGTTAAAAAAGATACGTGGGTTAATAAAATATCTGTTTTTGATTTTCAGAACCGACATGAAACTGATCAGCTGCTTAAACACTGTGTACATCTGCCATTAGGCCATTCAAAGCCTTTTGCATTATAAAACTAGGCTGTGATCACTTGGTGTCATTTTAGTCTGCAGAATTTTTCCTATTACAACAACCCTGTATTTTGTTCATCATCCCTGTATCTCTACCCCTACTTTTACCTTTTCTTTCCCCTCATAATACCTGTACATACACAATAGATGTGTAAATATTCCTACTGTTACAATGGGTGCCACCATTTTGCTGTAATACTATACGTCTGTTTGCTAGAAGTATACAGGTAATGGCATTTTGTTCTTTCCCTTCCAGTCAGACATTGGTAAGGGGTCCGGGCACTCTTATGAATAATTCCTTGCCTTGTCCTTCCTGTTGTTGTAGTTCAGAAATCTTTCTGTCTAGATGTTCTTCATTCCACATTGCTGCAGTCCTAACTATTGGGTAGTCCGCTGTCCAGTCGGCCCGAATACCAAAGTATATGGCTGACGTCGGTCAGGGCGCATTAGACTGACGTCAGTACGTCAGGGTACTAATGCGCATGACCGACGTCATATCCTCAGTCTTTTTTGCCGCATGGTCCGATGCAGAAGCAATTTTATGAGTGCAAGTGCGTTCTGAAAGTTTCTGAAGTCAGAGTTTCAGACCGAATCAAAGTTGGCTAAGTACCCGTTGGGGAATATTTTGGTTTTTTGCCTCAGTATTTAACCGGATGTCAGAAAAAGTGAATAACTGTATTTCTTGTGGGAAACAGATACCTCATAGGGATTACCATACTTTGTGTATACCTTGTTTAGGGCCTGAGCACGACGTTGTTGGATGCCGCTCTTGTGCTAGATTTAACAAACGCACTATTAAGAGAAGGTTAGACTGTGCCAGGTTAGTTTTTGGGAAGCGTTGTAATTATAAAATGCCGTCGGATGCTCCGACCGCCGCCAAAAAGCGCAAGGACAAAGCAGCAAGGCCTAGAGTGGAAGAACCGACAGTCCCTGACGTCGGTTCTTTAGAAGGCTCAGTGGAGCCGGAGGTTCTACTAGGTGTTTCTTTGGAGTCTCAGGGAGAGACTTTATTGTTACAGGATGTATCCTCTCAGGAAGTAGGCCAGGCGGAGGGGGCTTCTCAGGTGGCTGTTCCCTCTCTCTTCCTAAGGTGGTTAGAGACTCACCTTCTGTTTCCTAGGCTTCTTTGAGAGGCAGGCCAAGTTTAGCTTCAGTGGGGGTTTCTCCTAGTGCTTCAGGGTCTTTGCCTAAGAAACATATGCTTAAAATGGCAGAGGATTTGATTACTATGATTAGAGGTTCTATGCCCCTCCTGATAAGAGGCCTAGGGTGGAACCTGAGTTTGAGAGTTTTGAGCACTGTTGGAGGCTTCTGAGTCTTCGGCTGAAGACTTGCAGGAGTATCCTCCTTATTCTGATTCTGATGTGGATGATTCTACTCCTTCAGCTTCTCCTCCTGAGGATTTTTCATTTTCAGAGACTCTGCATTCCATGAGGGAGCATTTTAAATGGGAAGGTCAAGATTTCTCTGATTCCAGGAAGAGGCTTAGGGAATTCTTGTTTTACCCCAGCATAGGCCTTTAGCTATACCTCCTGTTCTGAATGTGGTGGAAGATGTTTTTGCAGAGGCTTCCCTGAATCCTGATTCTTTGCCTCCTGCCCCAGTTAAACCGGATAGGTACTATAGGGTGCCTGAAGCTCATAAGTATCTTTTAAGAGTCCTAGGGCAGACCCGAAACTGTTTCTCAGGGGCCTAAAGGTGTGAAGGCCTCTGTTGTTAAAAATCCTGTTCCTCCTGATAAAGAGGCAAGGGCTTTGGATAGATGGGGAAAGAAAGTGTATACTTCTTCCACTTTAGCCATGAGGGCGTTGAATTGTCAGTTTCACATGTTAAAATATCAGAATTACCTCCTTTCACAATTGAAATCTAAGGTGGATGCTCTGGCAGAAGGTATTGAGTGTAAAGAGTTGCAGGATTTAGTTCATGTGTCTGAACAGGTGGGTAAACATTCCTTGCAGAGTGTGGTTTTGATGCTGTGCAGGCCTCCTCGAGGGTGGCTGCCACTGGTTCTGTTCTTCGTAGGCATGCCTGGTTGAGAGATCAGAATTTAGCTGAGCATGTTAAAACAAGGATTTTGGATGCTCCTTTGCAGTCTGATGTGTTGTTTGGTTTGCCTGTGGAAGCAGTTTTAAAGAAAATGGAGGACAAGGCTAAGTCTATGCAAACTGTTAAGGATTTTTTGCAGGTACAGCCTCCGAAGTTTAGTAGAAATTGGCCTACTAAGGGATGGACTTATCCTGCTTAAGATTCCCAGTCTAGGGGTAGGTCTAGACGTGGTAGGGGCAGAGCTCAAGGTTCTTTTAGGCCTAGGACAGGGAGTTCCCCTGCTCAGACTTCTGGTGAGGGCAGGGGTCAGTCCTTTCGTAAGCAGACCCAATGACTTGCCTTTTCAGCTGCCAGTACATTCTCGCCTGGCAGCACCTTTGGGAGGAAGGCTGTCTCTTTTCAAAGAAAATTGGGATTTAATTATCCAAGACAGATGGGTTCTGGATATCATTCACCACGGTTACAGGTTTTATTTCCATACCTTGCCTCCTTTCAAAGGCATGCCAGACATTCCTCCTCTACAAAGAAAAGAGGCTCACAAGCAAATTTCTCTGTTGCTCCAAATAGGGGCCATTCAGCCAGTTCCTGTGCCAGAAAGGGGCCTAGGATTTTATTCTCGCCTGTTCCTAGTACCAAGAAGGGGAACACGTGGAGACCAATTTTGGATTTATCTATCCTCAACACTTATCTGGACATTCCCAAGTTCAAAATGTTGACGTTACAACAGCTTTTACCTCTGCTGGGCAAAGATCACTGGATGGTAACTTTAGATCTCAAGGAAGCTTACCTTCATGTGCCTATAAGACTAAGTTGCAGGAAGTATCTGCGCTTCGAGCTGGAAATTCTCATTATCAGTTCTCTGCATTGCCCTTTGGCTTATCCACTGCTACCAGAGTATTCACAAAGGTTCTGGCTCCAGTGATAGCTTACTTCAGGCTAAAAGGAATTCAAATCTATCCTTACTTGGACGACTGCCTGATTCTAGCTCAAGAAAAGGAAGACCTTCTACAGCATTTGGATTATGTCATAGCAGTGCTAAGATGCCTAGGGTATTCTGTGAGCGAAATAAAGTCCAGTCTAGTACCCTCTCAAGACATGTGCTTTCTGGGTGTGAGACTGAATACAGCAGCCCAGATGGCCTTTTAACCCCGACAAACAAAAGAATCTTTCCAGTTACTTCCATCAACTATCTCTTCAGTCCGGCTGACTGCAAGGACAGTCCTTCAAGCCTTAGGGTTCATGGCATCTTGTATTCTGGTGCTTCCCAATGCCAAACTGCATATGAGGAAGCTGCAATGGTATCTCAAAATGTATGGACACAGCACTGCCAGGATTTGGACACTGTCATTCAAATAATACCTTGCATTCAAAAGGAATTTTTGTGGTGGGCTCAGGAATGTCACCTAAACAAGGGACTCTCTGTGACCCGCCAGAGGCGAGTCAGATTCTAACGACAGATGCCTCAGACATTGCTTGGGGAGCTCATCTAAATGGAAAGTGGATACAAGACAAGTGGCCTGCCAGACTTCAACATCTACATATCAACATGAAAGAGATGTTAGCAGTCCAGTTTGCATTAATGGCTTTCAAGGAGTTACTTCTTCCAGGGCAGGTGTTGATTCTAACAGACAACACAACTGTCATGTGGTACATCAACAAACAAGGGGAACACATTCTCACCCATTGTGGAGCCAAGCATTGATTTTATGGGAGACTGCCAGCTTGCAACTAACTCTTCAGGCAAGGTTTCTGCCGAGCACAGAACTCCTTAGCAGATGTGTTAAGCAGACAAATCATGGATCCCCACGAGTGGAAACTGGATCTTCATGTATTTCAAAAATTGACAGTGTCATGGGGAACTCCAGACATAGATCTGTTCGCTTCTCCACTAAACCACCAGCTGCCAAAGTTTTGCACAAAGAGGTTTCATCACACAGCTTGGAAAGTGGATGCTCTGTCTTTCAGTTGGAAAAATCTTCATGTGTATGCTTTTCCACCTCTGCCTCTTCTCCCAAAGGTACTTCTAAAGGTCAGACAAGACAAGCCAATGATGATTTTAATAGCTCCAGATTGGCCTCGGCAGCACTGGTACCCATTACTGAGGAGTCTGGTAAGGAAGCCTCCATGGCCTTTACCCTTGATTCCACATCTGTTGTCTCAGAGGGACGGTCACCTGCTCAATGTCAAGCTTCACTCTCTTCATCTAACAGCCTGGCATATTCTGTTTTGAAAGACAGCAGGTCTCAACTTCCTCAACAAGTTTTAAATGTGATTATGGAAGCCAGAAGACCTAGTACAAGGAAAGTGTACGCAGAAAAATGGAAGAGATTTTTATTTTGGAGTGCAGCAAACAATTTGGAGATTTCTGAGCCTAATTTGAGTGTGGCTCTTCAATATCTTACTGAGTTATTGGACAAAGGTTTGTCTTTCTCTTCCATTAAGATTCATGCTGCAGCAATTTCAGCTCACTATGATTGTGACCCACCATTGTTTTCGCATCCTTTGTTCAAGCAATTTCTAAGAGGGGCAAAGAATATAAGACCCCCTGAAGAGCTCCTACTCCTGCTTGGGATCTCAATTTTGTGTTGGAGAAACTTACTCTACAACCTTTTGAGCCTGCGGCTACTGCTGAATTGAAATACTTGTCATGGAAGACTGCTTTTTGTTGGCCATTACTTCTGCAAGAAGGGTTTCTGAGTTGCAGGCCCTTATGGCGGTAGAGCCTTTTTTGATTTTTCATAAGGATAGGGTATCATTACGTACTAATCCTTCCTTTATGCCTAAGGTGGTTTCTAGTGTGGCTTTAAACCAAACTATTCATTTGCCTACTTTTTATGCAGATCCTCAAAATAAAGGGGAAAAGATTTTACACACTTTAGATGTACACAGGCAGTTGCGTTATTTGAGCAGGACTAAGGATTTTAGGCAGTCTCAGCAGTTGTTTGTTTCTTTTGCTTTGGGTTCGCAGGGCAAGCCTGTGTCTAAACAAACTATTTCTAGGTGGATTGGGTTTTGCATTGCATTTTGTTATTCCCATCATGGAAAGGAGATTCCAGCTGGGATTAGGCCTCATTCCACTAGGGCTACTGCCACTTCAACAGCATTTCTAAGGGGGTTGGCAACTAAGGATATTTTGGAGGCAGCTACTTGGAGTTCAGTGCATACTTTCTCTAAGCATTATCACCTTCCTCTCTACTCTAAGTCTAGGGCTGGTTTTGCCACAGCTATTTTGCAAGGCATGTTGTCAGTTCCTGCTTCCTTATGATTTGCCAGCCTCCCTTACCTCTGCTTTGGGATTCTACCCAATAGTTAGGACTGCAGCAATGTGGAATGAAGAACATAGTACAGTTTTGTACCTACCATAAATGTAGATGTTCGAGGATCCACATTGTTGTAGTCCAATTTACCTCCCTCCTTCCCTCTGTGTTTAAGGGTGGTTGTGTAGGTGAGGTTATCTTCTGGTAATTTTGTATATATTGTACATATTTTTGGTGCAGGTATGTTTGGAGTTTTTGGTTTTGGCCTTATCTTTTCAGGGTCTTCTGACATCTGGGGCAAGAAAAGACTGAGGATATGACGCCGGTCATGCGATTAGTACCCTGACGCACTGACGCCAGTCTAATGCGCCCTGACCGACGTCAGCCATATACTTTGGTATTCGGGCCGACTGGACAGCGGACTACCCAATAGTTAGGACTGCAGCAATGTGGATCCTCGAACATCTACATTTATGGTAGGTACAAAACTGTACTTTCTGCTGATTTCCAATAGCACATCCTCCTAGAGTGTTTCCTGTTTACATATCTCATATAGTTCTGCATTTGACATGTATTTGTTAAAGCAGGTCACTTAGCCTGAGAGACCCCCAAGATCCCTAAATAAAAAGATCAATGGCATCAAGACCCTCTTGTTCTCTGGACAGACTAGTAGCCCTCTCTATGTACTTAACTCTTTTATAGATTCCTCCATGGTGATCTGCATCTAGCTTTTCAGGCTGTAGAAGACCTAACACTCCTTTACCTCCTATTTCTTCAAAAAACAAATGTATTATATATTTACTTATTTCTGTTTGTTTACCAGGAATGTCCGACTGTTCTGAAATGGCCCAGTTACAGCAGAGGCCCAAAGAGAAAAGCTCCACAACAAATGGATGTTTAACGATCTCATTAAAGGACCTAAACCGTCCTCAACAGCTAAATAAGACACATTGATGTTATAGACTTGTATCCCAGTGGCCCCCACCTCTGAAACCATCTTGTATTACATGTGAAGCAGATTAGTGCCTTGCCATTTTCAAGATAAACATGGATAACTGAATGTGCACTCTCATTTTCCATGTATCTGCCTTGTGTTGCCCTCCTTGAGGCTGGAAGGAACTTTTGAATGTGGTTAATTGGCTAGGATTGTAATGGTCTGAAGACTTGAGTTCCTAGTACTTATCCAAGAACCCTGCAGGAGTATATAGCCCATACATGACTTTACATCCGCCTGTATGCGTAAGGATGTGTTATGTTAGTGATAACATTTAGTATACTCACAAATTTGCTGTATTAATGTATTTGCTTATAGTGTGACATTTTATATATCAAATTAGTCTAAAACATAATTCAGGTAGGGCTATATGATCTTCCTCGTAAAGATTTCACATATGTTTTGGGTGCACCTGCTCATTACATTCCTTTATTTGTGTCTCTCTACCAGTAATAGTATAAACAGAGTATCTCATGAAGTCTTAAAGCATTATTCATGACAATATCTGCATTGCTCACAAGACCCTCAGCAATCAGTGTCCTGCTTTTAGTAACTCTGTTTCCATAGCTGTTCAAATAATATTACTTTAAGTCTTAACTTACATTTTTCATTTTAAGTTAAGAAAGGTTTGTTGCATGGTGACTGTCTTGGTGTCTGATTTATCTGATACATCAGAAATGCTTTCATTGGTTATGAATCCTTCCATATTTCAGCACAGTCGCATAATATTTTCCATCCCCTCCCCCATTCATAGCAGCACACCCTACCCACATTCACAAAAGGCCTTACACTGATTAAGTACAGAATATATTTCTAGTGTAGTATAATAACCATTATACATGGTGTGACACCCATTCTCTGGCCCAGCAATCAAGGAACCTCAATCCTCACCACTAACACCAGAGAGGGCATCTCATATACGAGGAAAGGATAACAAGTACACCTTCAAAGCTCACTGTACACAAGCTACAGGATTTACTCTACCCACACCACTACAAGCCAATTAGTATTTGCCAGCTAATTAATATGTGATTTGGATATCCCACCGCTGCCAAACACAAATGTGAGGATATCCCAACCACAGCCACCACATAATGTGTGAGGATATCCCACCACTGCCACCACAGATGTGACACCCGTGCCCTGGACCAGCAATCAAGGAACCTCAATCCTCACCACTAACACCAGAGAGGGTGTCTCCTATATGAGGAAAGGATAACAAATACACCTTCAAAGCTCACTGTACACAAGCTACATGATTCACTCTACCCACACCACTACAAGCCAATTAGTATTTGCCAGCTAATTAATATGTGATTTGGATATCCCACCGCTGCTAAACACATATGTGAGGATATCCCACCACTACAACTAATTAGTATGTGAAGCCCATGCCCTGACCCAGCAATCAAGGAGCCTCAATCCTCACCACTAACACCAGAGAGGGGTGTCTCATATATAGGGGGGAAGGATAACAAATACACACAGTAAAGTACAATTTCCCTTAAGAGCACACAGAGATCACAGTCAGTCCAGGGCTGGTCACTCCCTTGCTCTCCAGGTCCCCAGTAAAACTTCCTACTGGCACAGCTATAGGGTACAGATCTCAGCCTAGCTGGGCAAGCTAAAATCTCCAGCACCCTCTCTGTCCAACCATGTCCCTGCCCAAGTAGCTCACAAACACACACACACACACCCACACACACTTTGAGATAAAGAGTTTACACAACCACACACACATTTCTGGGGAAGGCTGGCACAGGTTCTCCAGCTGTGCCCCTTTTACCCAGACTATACAGTAGTAATTGCTGCCACCACCCAGCTAATATTTATCAGCTACTCAAAGGCCCTTAAAAGGGTGTCCAGTTATTATTGTGCAATAATATTATACAATTGGTAGTATAGCCCAGGGCTAAAGCTATAGGAGTGGCTTTGTACAATTTTACCAAAGGCATACATGTACTCTAAAGAGCTTAAATTATCTCTATACAAACCAGCCACAGTTAACAGGTTTTAAAATATTTAATAATAAATAATTAAAACCACAAGACAATACTTTCTACTACACAGTCGGTGCTAGTCAAGAGAGTTCAGAGATCACACAGAAATACTTAAAATAAATCAGTAGTACAGTTCTGATATCACAGAAAACCACTTAGTCTAAACTTTCTAATTCCTAGCTATTGTACAAGAAAACACACTTCTAAACTAACTTACTTATAGAGCAAGACAGAGTGCCGTGAGTTGGATAGTCAAGACAAAAAATGCTTAATAATCTCTGGTTCTCACTGTTTAAATAGAAACTGCAGTCCTGCTAAACACTACATCTTTTACACTTTCCTGGTGTTCCCAGGCTGACAAACTGCATTTACATTCTTTTACACTTGGAGCAATAAAGGACATTCCACATGTAAATTCTGGTCATTAACTTTAGCCTTAAAACAATAGGCAGGAAGCCTTCATCTAGCCAGACTGGAGCAGACTTTAGATCAAAGAGTCACAGCATGCTTTTACTGGGTCAGTAGAGAGCACTGTTGCCACATTTTTGTAACAGCATTTTTTCATTTAAGACAACAAGCCTGTGATTCACATTCATATTTACAAATGATAGAATTATGTATACATTTATATCTGGCTAGGCTGACAGCCTTCACCCATCTCTGCCAGTCTTCACACATGGTACACTTGAACAGTACCTTTTTTATATCTTTAAAGAAATTTATTCAACCAATTATAGCTTATGGTTGAAAACTGCTAAATGGAAGCAAGGCCTTGTAACCTGTGAACTTACTAGTTATACCTGATCTCTGTCCCAGCAGGTCAGTAATGGTACCTAGTAAAGCTGCAAGATGTCTTAATACCAACCATTAAAATTCTATAGTTACCATTATGGTGGCTGTGAATTACACCAACACTCCAGCTTGTCCTTGCACATGCATTTACATTGGTCTGCTCCTTCCGCTGCCTTTAAAAGTTCCACCCTCCCAAACCTTGGCTATGCTGCTGTTTATTCATGGGCTAAATTAAGAGCAGAAGTGATTCTGAGCAGTAAGAGTAACTCAGACACATGCAGTAACGAACCAAAGTTCACAGCCACAACTGGATGGTGGTATCTGTAATTTCCCTCATAGCTTTATCCGACTGCCATACTCACCACTTAGTTAGATGATGCCATTCTCCTCCCCTGATGTTTGGACTGCTGATAGATGCTCTCCCCTTTCTGGAATGCTGTTGGCAATATTAAATATAGTCCTAAATTTTATGGGCTATGAGCCAGGATGGTAAGCATATGAAACTAGCAGGGTGATATATTGGTCAGTGGTATTACCAGTTTGTACAGCAAGTTCACCTTCAGTAGAGTCAGTACAGACAGACATATTGTATATTCTGGGTTTTGCAATCCTCTGGTCTCAGACTCCTGCATTTAGTGAATACTAACATCAGGGACAACATGCATCAACCCAAGATAATGAGATGATGACTGGCATTTATGTTCTGCAATATCACTGGATGTTACTCAACTGACACTACAGAATGAGCATCTGCTGCGTTTATTTTAAATTGGTTTATTTACTTATTTTTTGATAGGGCCACACATGGCGCATTCATAAAAGCTATTTAAAGTGGGTGGGCACATGCCCTGCTCGATGTATAGTTCCGTTGCCCTTGGCTCAAATTGTGTTGTCTATATTAAACAGTAAACACTTCTTCCATTAACTCTAAAGGGCTACTTACACAAGGCGAGATATGCAGCTTATCAGAACATTATGATGACAACACAGTATTGCCACATGGTCGGCAAACTGCAGAACTTTGTATCAGTTTGTCATTCCCTGCAGTAACACAGGTTTTAAATGTGAATCGTACTGATGTGCAATAACAAACTGTATATTGTAATGATAGGCTTAACCGTATTCAAGAAGTAACCTGCTCTAGCATTATCTTGGAAGCTTTAGTTGTGGTCTGTCAAATACTTAGTTTACTACAGTAAGAAAAATAGAGTGAAGGAATTGTAGTGACTGAAATGACCATAATTATGGTAATTTAAGTGGTTGCATTTTCTTCATCCTGTTTTTTGTTGTATTTGATATATTCTATGTGATTCATTTATTCTGAGTGTTTTATTTGTTGATCCTAAAGTTTAGTGTTTAAAGAATTTTAAAATAGATGTGTTTTTTATCTACACTCGCTACAAATTACTTATGTTCTTATTTACCCTATAAAAAACCATTGTTAATGAACTGGATTGACCAAGAATTTTCTATAAAGCAACCTTTAATTTTCAGTGTTTGTTGTTAGAAAGGGATAGATTTTAGGCAAAATCTAGCCATCTTAAGGGACCTAGTCAGATATAAATTCACACAGACTGCAGAGAGGACAATCCAGACTTTATCTAAACAATCCTGCGTTGTTTTGTGATCGACTATGTAGTAGCTTAGTAAGCAAAGTTTTTATTTAAATTTATGTTCTCTTTTTTACACAATGTTTTTTTACTGTTTCTTGGAAGGAAGGGATATCTTGTAGACAAGATTTACATTGATTTATATTTTGTTGTTTTACCTTTAATTTGCCCTGTTATTAGAAAGGGATAGGTTTTAGACGTGCAAACTCTAGCCATCGTAAAGGGCCTAGTCAGTTTTTAAATTCACACAGATTGCGAAGAGGACAGTCCAGAGCTTATCTGAACAATTTTGTCTCTGTTTGTGATTTATTGATCTGTACTGCTAAAAAGACGTGCGACTGTGAGCAATAGTGAACAGAAGCTATTGTGCCATTCATGTGTGATGTAAAGGAATTCCAGATTTTTTTCTGTTTAAGGAATTCCAGTTTTTGTGTGACTTCCACAACTTGTATGATAAGAGCAACAGCTTTACTGTACTTAATTTAATAGTTAGTTGTATACTGTGTGTCTGCCTTCTCCCTTTAGAAGTTGATTTAAGTTCTCTCTGAATTCTGTAGTAACTGATTTTGATTATTTTCTTTAAGGATTTTTTATTCACTTGCAGCTAAATATGGATTCCTTAAGTATGATAGTAATGATCTGCTAAAGCGCAAATATCTTGTACAGTGTGATAAATGCTATGTATATTTAAAGGCAGCACCTAATAACACTGGTGATCTGTGTTCCTCATGTCAAAAGTTGGATGATTTGCTTACCATTATTGGTAGTAAATCTAGACTTACTGATGACGATTGCACTTGTGCAATTTGTACAACTTTGAGAAATGTTGTTACAAATATTAATGACTGGACTGACGAGATAATATTAGGCAAAGACCAAATAGAATGCATTGAGGAAAGGATGTGCCTATTTGTCTGTAAAGATCGCTCAGTCGGTATGAAACAAGATAATGCAACGGATAACTTTGGAATTCTAGATACAAGTATTCAGCAGTCCGAAGGTTGAGTATATAGGAGAAAATGAAAAAGAAAGTAAGGAAGAAGTTCAAAACCAATAAGAAAAAGAAACTGATAAATGCCTGTAAAGGAAAGAGAATACGTACTAAAAAGGACACTGCTTTGTTATGTAGGTTACAGGGAATGATACATTTTATCAGAAAACCATCAGCTTACAAAAAAGGCATAATTTTATCCAAAAGAGAAGGTAGAAAAAAAAGACAACAGGCAGGGGAAAAGGAAGAAATTAAAACTGAAAATGGAAGGATTGAAGAAGATTACTGTAAGAAAAAAAAGAGGAGAAAAAGATGTTTATAACATGGCTCAAGCTGCGGATATGCAAGGCCAGCTGGATGAGAACTGTTTGCAAATGTAATACGCAATGAAAAGAGTGGGATTAATAAGTCTCATGGTGATGATGAGCATGCCTTTTGTAACACTCGATAGAGCGGATGGTACTGAATTAGAAGTTGAAGATTCTTCAAATCGGGTCAAAAGAGATATTTTAGTATTTGAAGATTCAATTGTTAGAGGAACTGATACTTATTTTTGCAGAGAAGATAACGAATATTGAATAGTTTAATGTTTGCCATGAGAAAAAATAAAGGATGTGAGGCAGGCCTTAGAACTCCTTGATGTAAGGAAGTACTGATCCTGTTTTTTTACGTCGGTACAATTATTCTTATCTGTAAGGACTTTCTGACTGATAATAGGGAACTTACAACCCTCTTAGAGGGCTTAGGTTGTACAGGTGTTGGGACATATTTTTTTGCAAATCACATGTAGAATGAAGAGTCATGTCACTGTGAATGAAATATTTTTTTTTTTTTAGGCAAATACCTACATGAAAAAATTTCCTCTTTTAAAAAATGGAAATATGTAGACCATCTGAGCCTAATTTGGGGCACACGTGTTCAGTCAGGATGGCGTGTACCTGTCAAGATTAGAGAAGAGAATTTTTGCAGCAGATATTTTGCAATATTTGACAAACACAAGGCAGGACTTTTTCCAGGTTGAAAATTTAACAGTTCACAGATGGCAAAATTTGATCCATCTCAGATGGTTGTTAATGTTTGGAGCTTTAATAATTATAGATTATTGATGTTGTTTGTGAAAAATGGTTGAAGAACAATGACTGGAAACCAGTTCTGTCTGTGTACAAATGTTTACTGTAAGAGACATTCTAACAAAAAATCAGGTGGAGATGTTATGATAGGGTTTAAAGATAGTTATGATATCTACGATTATTACATGTTAAATGATAATACCAATATTATACTGTGAGCTTTGGCTGGTTAAGACCTGCATGATATCAATTGAACGCATAAGTGTAGCTACAACTTTTGGCATTTGTGTTGCATTGAGCAACATTCCATGAAGTTGACTGTTTTTCAGTAGTATGTATTTTCAGTTAAGGCTTGTTAAAACCCACAGCCAGAGATAGGTGGGGTAGTAGTTTCCTTCATTGTTATTCAGTTTTGTCTTAGAGTTGTTATATGCGAATTATCTTCTTGTTTAAACTGTGAGTTGTAATATTAAGACTCACATGATATCAACTTCAACGCATAAGTGTAGCTAAGTAACTTTATCTGCACTTTTTAAAGTAATTTGTTTGTGTTGCATTGACAGTATTTGCAGCTAGAAGTTGACTTTTTTCTCAGTAGGTCCTCACCACCCTCCCTGTTTTGTCTTGGTGTTAATCTTGGTGGCTTTGAAACTGCCCGCCTCTTGTAAATTCCACTTGATACTCCTCCTGGGCCCATCTCTATTTTTTGCTCACTCAAATTTTATCTGCTTTTACTGCATTTGTGTTTCTTCCCACTTTATTTTGCTTCTCAAGGCCATCTTAAAAGTACCAATTTGTATTTATTACTGCTTGTGTAACTTCACTTAAGCCTTAGTTGGCTTTCTACACTTACTAGACTGTTATTTTTACGTTGTTTGTGTTTGCACTGCACAGCAGTACAGGGCCATATATCCTTCTGCTGGGAACTGATTGAGGGCCCAGTGTTTGTTATTCTAAAAAGTGTATTAATTCTGGTTACACTTAAGCCAGTTATTTTACATTAAGAGGGTTCGTGATCTGCACTCTTGTGAGAGGAGAGGCTGACTCTGCCATTCTGAGCTGGGAATCTCCTAATAAAGGTTTATAGTGCATATTTGTACCGTTTACCAAATTGGTACACCTGTTGTTAGCATAGATCAGATCCAGGCCTGCTGAACGGTTTGTTTGTATAACTTGAGCAATCAATCCAGGCATTCTTTAAAGTATTCACTGTATTTATTACTGCTTGGTAGTAACTTGATTAAAGTGTAGCTATCATTCAAGTTCCTTGATTGCCACTTGGGCTCAGACCCAGTTGTTTTACATTAGGAAGGTTTGTGGCCTGCACTGTGGTGGTGGCAGGACAGGAAGCTTGCATCCTCTCAAGTTGGGAACTGCTGATTGGTGGCTCAGTGTCTGTTATTCTAAAAATATTAGTTCTGGTTTAAGCACCTGGGCTTCAGGCCAGTTATTTCACATCAAGAACGTGGTCCGCACCTGTGGGAGGAGAGGCTGGACTCTGCCCTTCTGAGCTGGGAATTCTGGTTAAAGCGCTTATAGCTCGCATAATTGAACCGTTTACTGAATTGGTACATCTTGTTTGTTGTAGCATAGACGGACCGCAGGCCTGCTGAATCTAGCTTTTGTTTTGTATGTTTGTTTCGTTTGTTATTTCCCTAAACGCCATTCCACCCAAACGCGCTTTTCAGCGCCTGTGATCCCTTTAGTGATGACTCCTGCCTTGCTTTTACCGTACTTATTTTCCCTTTGTTTCACTTGAAAGAAATACTGTTTGTCATTTTTGCATTTAAGTTACCTGTAACACATTGCATTTGGGTTACCTGGCACTTGCTCACTAAAGCTAATTAATAGTTTCAAAGACCAAAAATTAAAAGCACTACAGTCCTCCTGAGTACCTTTGAGCCTATCACTGGCTTTTTTTCAAAGGAATCTCCCAACACTATTCAGCATGTCCAAAGGTCAGTTGTCAGTCCTCCGTCCAGCTGGTGAATCTAAATCCTGAGGCAATGTTACAACTGTCCACATGTACACAGACATCCTCCTCTCCCTCCTCCCAACAAATTCCAACACATGTGAGAGATGCAAACCATATAGCCAACCGAGGCTGTTTCTCACCAAAATGGTGAAACCTATTGAGGGGAAGGAACCACACTACTACAATTCCAGTCTCACAGCAGACTCACTACCTACAGCAAACCAAACACATAAACAATAATAAAACATACTGGAGGTTCTAACAAAATATGCCTACAGCAGAGACCTCCAAAGCAGACACCCAAGCAAATCGCTACATACCCCAAATAAAATATCGCAACACATAGCTCACAAAGCCAGTGTGTCACTGTGTCACAGCCTTATACAAAACAACACACACCTGATACATTCTGTAATAGGTGACTTATCAATAGGCATTATTGACGTCTCATCACCACACTGAACAAGGAGAAGGTCATGGTGAGCTGTCCACCGGCGCTAGGATCCGCTGCACATAACACAAGCACTGGTCACTCCCAAGGCAAGATGACTCCACCACAAGTCCATGCTGGTGTGAATGAGCTGGAGATGTACCCTCCCTGACCACATGAAAAGAGACATAGAGGAGCTTCTCTGAGCATGTGGCCCAGGCCGTATGAATCTCCCTGACGCTGAGTAGCATTTGCCTCACCAAGAATGATGCCACATGAAGACAAGATGATCAATTTCAACAATTGGCTTAAGTATTGGTAAGTCATTCAAAGGGGATCCAATGCCTGTCAGCCTGGGATGACATGCTCGGCTAAGCCACGAGGCTTCGGGCTAGGGCTGGTGGCTTGCAACTGTCACCCTGGCTTTGATATTGGCAAAGGCTCATAACCCCATAGTGCCTTTTTAGGCAAGGCTAAAGACAAACCCACCCATAGGTACTACAAGGGATAAGAAACTAAGAGTACTGCTACTCAATGCCAGAAGTCTAAACTCCTCCAGATGCATACACTCAAACTCTCCTGAAAGCATGGAGAACATCGATATTCAGTAGTAAACAGAAACCTGGTTCAAGTTCCCAAGAGCACCTCCCAGCACTCACGCTTCAGGTTACACTCCTGCTCATGCCGGCCCTGTAAACTTGACCGGTCTGGTAGTGCTGAGGGTGAGTATCAATATTTGTCAAAGATAAGCACACGCCCAGGTTGGTGGCAGCACCTAAGCATCGTCAGAGACTATCCGTGCAACTAACAGTGGTAAACTGCCTTCCAGTTTATAGCCTGCCACAGACCACCCTTCCTCAAACCCAGGAACCCCACTCGGCCTTCCTGAGAACACTGGAAAATATGAAGGTCTCTTTGGCCCCAAAACTGGAACCTATGAAAGCCCCAGGGGAGGCTATCCCAACTACTTTGCTCAAACGATCCCGA